>NW_023270503.1:14175061-14295182 GCF_011800145.1 Mirounga leonina | reverse complement strand
CCCCCCCCCCCCCCCCCCCCCCCCCCCCCGCGTCCAGCAATCCTCAGTTTGTTTCCTAAGATTAAGAGTCTCTTATGGTTTGTCTCCCTCTCTGGTTTCTTCTTGTTTCATTTTTTCCTCTCTTCCCCTATGATCCTCTGCCTTGTTTCTTAAATTCCACATATCCGTGAGATCATATGATAATTTTCTTTCTCTGATTGACTTATTTCGTTTAGCATAATACCCTCTAGTTCTATCCACTTTGTTGCAAATGGCAAGATTTCATTTTTTTTTGAGAGCTGCGTAATATTTTTTCATGAGTAGCTTTGGCATCTAAAGAGAGACAGTAGACAGTTTACAAATGAAGTTCTTAGCATGGAATTATGGACTTTCTTCCTCTACTGTAGTTTTGTTGGATTTATATTTTGTTTTCAAAAATGTAATATTTTCCCATTTGTCCCATGGACAAATTTTGTTCTGAATAAAAAGTATTAATCAACAAAATTATTCAATATGTAATAATTTTATATTTTAATCTTTAGCATTTCAATGTATACTTTAACACTTTACTCTACATGCATCATATGTATATCTCTATAGTATGCTTATCTGTTTAATTTAAAAGTCAGAAGTGTTAGAGATAGCTTCCAAAGCATTGCAGAGTTGTGAGAAAGTGCTGACTTTATTACCTGAACTCATGTTTGAACTAAAACATATAATCCTCATTTCTCATTATAAAGACTTAATAAGGAGACCCTGTCTTTGTGGTCACAAGATTCTCTCACAGTCACTTGTTTTCTGTCCAGTTTTCAGTTCATACTTCCCACCCAGGATGGTCATATTTTGGCCCTACTTAGCCTCAGAAGAAATGAAAAAAATTTCAGTGATTTTTTTCTCTAGCTCTTCATGAATATTGCAATTACTTCAAATTTAGGCAACCTATAGCTCTACCTCTTCAACCACCTTTCTGGGAAATGAACTATTTTTTCCTGCTTTAAACACAGAGAATCCAAAAACAGGTACCAAAAGCATAAAGGCAATATAAAGGAATGGTATATAATTTTCTGAATATTTTGATACTTATTTAAACAGGCTGTTTTAATACCTGTTGACAGACAAGCACTTTTATACAAAATGCTTTTCCTTGGTAGTTACACAGTAACCATATAGATTTTAGAAAATATCTCCAAATACTTGACCAAACATAAACAGTCTTTATTGTAAGTTGCTCTAGTGGAATTTAAATTGCTCTTAATATCCTGCTGATGACTTTAATCCTACTAAAAGTGTGACTTGAAGATGATTTACCACACCTATACATAGAATCCTCTGAAATATAGGATATTCATATTCAGTAATCAAAATATAAAAACACTGTAGATGAGGGGCACCTGGGTGGCTCAGCCGGTTGGGCATCTGCCTTTGGTTCGGGTCATGGTCCCAGGGTCCTGAACTCAAGTCACATGTTGGGCTCCCTGCTCAGCGGGGAGCCTGCTTCTCCCTCTGCCCCCCCCTTGTGATCCCTCTCTTACTCACTCGCTCTCTTAAATATATAAAAAAAAAATCTAAAAAAAACCAAAAACAGTGTAGATGAGACTTGGGTGAGAGGAATCAGGGCAATGTTCATTCTTTTCCCCCACGCTTTCTCAGATTACCTAAGTATACTTGGTCAATTCTTATCTTTGGAAATTTCACATTTCCAGTGGATGAATAAATATTGCCTTGCATTTTTCTTTATTTTTACTTCAAGTCTTTGAAATGTTCTAATTTCATGGATACATAATTACATCTTTTTTTTAAAAAAGATTTACTTATTTTAGAGAAAAAGAGTACGAGAGTGCACATGCGAGTGGGAGAAGGGGCAGGAGGGGAGGGAGAGAGAATCTGGAGCAGACTCCATACTGAACCCAGAGCCCAATGTGGGGCTCGATCCACAGCCATGAGATCATGACCTGAGACGAAACCAAGAGTGGATGCTTAACTGACTGAGCCTCCATAATTATATCTTTATTAGATAAATTTTACAGTTAAAAAGTCTTAGAAGTGGCTTACGAAGTTCATAAAAACATCAAGGCAATCAAACAAGTGAGATAAAATGGTATATAAATATAAGAATAGAAAAACTATTAAGTGTAATGTTGGTCAGCATATAGATGTATATATTAAGATCCTAAATGCTTTTGTGGGATAATGTATCTGAAGGCACAAAGTCCAACACCTAGAACTTAGACATTCAGAAACATTTGGCTTAATTCTCATTATTGCTTGGCACTACTTTAATTCCATCTTGCTTCTTTAATTTACTTGTTCTAAAAATATTCATTGCACACCTAGTATATGTCATGTCCTGTTAGGCACTGGCGACAGAAGAGTGAACAATACAGTCATAATCCCTACCCTCAAGGAATTTATATTCTGGTGGGAGAGGCAGACAATAGACAAAATAGATAATTACAGGTGATAAGTGTTTTGAGCAAAATCAAAAGTAATAGAGAGTTACTGGGGGTAGAGCTACTTTAACTTGAATAACAGGAAAGGTGTTTCTATGGAGATGGCATTTAAGAAGGAGCCAGCTATGTAAATATTGGGGAAAAGAGCATTCTAATCTGAAGGAACTAAAGTGCAAAGGGAATAAACTAGGTGAGTTCAAGAGTCAGAAGTAAGATTTGTATGACTGGAGCTTAGCAAATGAAGGGGAGAGTGGTAGGAGAGGGGCAAATAAAATAAATAATAAATTAATAGCTGCCCATTTCTTGATTGGATTCTTTGTTCTTTGGGTGTTGAGTTTGATGAGTTCTTTATAGATTTTGGATACTAGCCCTTTATCTGATATGTCATTTGCAAATATCTTCTCCCATTCTGTCGGTTGTCTTTTGGTTTTGTTGACTGTTTCCTTTGCTTTGCAAAAGCTTTTTATCTTGATGAAGTCCCAATAGTTCATTTTTGCCCTTGCTTCCCTTGCCTTTGGCGCTGTTTCTAGGAAGAAGTTGCTGTGGCTGAGGTCGAAGAGGTTGCTGCCTGTGTTCTCCTTTAGGATTTTGATGGACTCCTGTCTCACATTGAGGTCTTTCAACCATTTGGAGTCTACTTTTGTGTGTGGTGTAAGGAAATGATCCAGTTTCATTCTTCTGCATGTGGCTGTCCAGTTTTCCCAACACCATTTGTTGAAGAGACTGTCTTTGTTCCATTGGACATTCTTTCCTGCTTTGTCGAAGATTAGTTGACCATAGAGTTGAGGGTCCATTTCTGGGCTTTCTATTCTGTTTCATTGATCTATGTGTCTGTTTTTGTGCCAGTACCATACTGTCTTGATGATGACAGCTTTGAATAGAGCTGGAAGTCCAGAATTGTGATGCCACCGGCTTTGCTTTTCTTTTTCAACATTCCTCTGGCTATTCAGGGTTTTTCTGGTTCCATACCCAAGGGATTTTGAAGATAAATAAGATAGTTCAAATATAATATTAGGTTTATGTTTCTCTATAGTGTTAATACCTGATACACTAATAATTTGTTCTAGAGCAAATGCCATAGACATTCAATAATTCTAAAGAAGAGTGAGGTAAGAATGTCTCTCTGGTCAATGGGAAAAAATTTCTGGGTCAAATATCTTCAGTTCTGCCCCCAAATAAAGGAATTGTCTCTGAAAGCAAGAGTTGACTATGTTCTAAGTATATAAGAATACAATATTCATTTAGATTCTATATTAGTATCCTTTTTCCTGACCTAACAGAGATCTCATATATAATATAAGAACTGATAAATTACTGCATTGTATCAGTGATTTCATTTCACACTTTTTAATTGGATTATTTGTTTTTTGGGTGTTGAGTTTTTTAAGTTCTTTATATATTTTGGATAGTAACCTTTTATTGGATATGTCATTTGCAAATATCTTCTCCCATTCTGCAGGTTGCATTTTAGCTTTGTTGATTGTTTCCTTTGCTGTGCAGAAGATTTTCATTTTGATGTAGTCCCAGTAGTTTATTTTTGCTTTTATTTCCCTTGTTGCAGGAGACATAATTAGAAAAATATTACTATAGCTCTGATGTCACAGAAGTTACTGCCTGTGTTCTCTTCTAGGATTGTTATGGTTTCAGTTCTCACATTTAGGTCTTTAATCTATTTTGATGTATGGTGTAAGAAAGTGGTCCAGTTTCATTCTTTTGCATGCTGCTGTCCAGTTTTCTCAACACCCTTTGTTGAAGAGACTTTCTTTTTCCCATTGGATATTCTTTCCTGCTTTGCTGAAGGTTAATTGGTCATATAATTGTGGGTTCATTTCTAGGTTTTCTATTCTGTTCCATTGATCTGTATGTTTATTTTTGTGTCAACACCATACTGTTTTGTTTACTACAGTTTTGTAATATAACTTGAAATCTGGAATTGTGATTACCTCCAGTTTTGTTTTTCTTTTTCAAGATTGCTTTGGCTTTTTGGAGTCTTTTGTGGTTCCATACAAATTTTAGGATTGTTTGTTCCAGTTCTGTGAAAAATGCTATTGGTATTTTGATAGGGATCACATTAATGTATAGTTCGCTTTTGGTAGTTTAGACATTTTATCAATATTTGTTCTTCTAATCCATGAGCATGGAATGTCTTTTCATTTCTTTATGTCATCTTCAATTTCTTTCATAAGTGTTTTATAGTTTTCAGAGTAGAGATCTTTTACCTCTTTTTTTTTTTTTTTTTTTAAAGATTTTATTTATTCATTTGAGACACAGAGATACAGAGAGAGAGAGCATGAGCAGTGGGAGAGGCAAAGGGAGAGGGGGAAGCAGACTCCCGGCTGAGCCAGGAGCCCGATGTGGGGCTCGATCCCAGGACCCTGGGATCATGACCTGAGCCGAAGGCAGATGCTTAACCATCTGAGCCACCCAGGCACCCCGATCTTTTACTTCTTTGATTAAGTTTATTCTTAGGTATTTTATTCTTTTTGATGCAATTATAAATGGGATTATTTTCTTAATTTCTCCTTCTGTGGCTTCATTATTGATGTATAGAAATGCAACAGATTTCTGTATCCTCCAACTTTGTTGAATTCATTTATAGTTCTAGTAGTTTTTCGGTGGACTCTTTTTGGGTTTTTCTATATATAGTATCATATCATTTACAAATAGTGAAACTTTTACTTCTTCCTTGCTGATTTGGATCTTTTTATTTCTCTTTGTTGTCTGATCACTGTAGCTAGGACTTCTAGTACTGTCTTGAATAAAAGTGGTGAAAGTAGACATCCTTGTCTTGTTCTTGACCTTAGGGGAAAAGTTCCCCATTGAGTATGATGTTCCCTGTGGGATTTTCCCCATTGAGTATGATGTTCATTGTGGGATTTTCATATAAGGCCTTTATTATGTTGAGATATATTCCCTCTAAACCTACCTTGTTGAGGATCTTTATCATGAATAGATGTTGTACTTTGTCAAATGCTTTTTCTGCATCTGTTGAAATGATTATATGGTTTTTATCCTTTCTCCTGTTGATGGACATATCAATGTTGATTGATTTGCAAAATCTGAATCACCCTTGTAACCCAGGAAAAAAATCCCACTTGATTGTGGTAAATGATTTTTTTAATGTATTGTTGGATTTGGTTTGCTAGTATTTTGTTGAAGATTTTGCATCTATGTTCATCAGAAATATTGGCCTATAGTCTTTCTGTGGTGTCTTTATCTGGTTTTGGTATTGGGTAATGCTGGTTTTGTAGAATGAATTTGGAAATTTTCTTTCCTCTTCTGTTTTTTGTTTGTTTTTAAACATTTTATTTATTTGTCAGAGAGAGAGAGAGAGAACAAGCAGGGGGAGCAGCAGGTAGAGGGAGAAGCAGGCTCCCCACTGAGTGAGGACCGCCCCCCCACCCCCCCCCAATGTAGGACTCAATCCCAGGACTCTGGGATCATGATCTGAGCTGAAGGCAGACGCTTAACCAACTAACCCATCCAGGCACCCTTCCTCTTCTATTTTTTGGAATAGTTTGAGACGACTAGGTATAAGCTCCTTTTTAAAAATGTTTGGTAAAATATGCCTGTGAAACTGTCTAGTCCTGGACTTTTTTTTGTTGGGAGTTTTTTGATTACTGGTTCAAGTTCATTTTTGGTAATCAGTGTGTTCAAATTTTCTATTTTTTCCTGTGTCAGTTTTGGTAAGTTATGTTTCTAGGAATTTATCAATTTCTTCTAGGTTATGCAATTTGTTGGCATATGATTTTTCATAACACTCTCTTGTAATTGTCTTCCTGTGCTGTTGGTTGTTATTTCTTCTCTTTCATTTGTGATTTTGTTTATTTGAGTCCTCTGTGTGTGTGTGTGTGTGTGTGTTTTGATGAATCCCAATTTTTTTGATCTTTTCAAAGAACCAGCTATTGGTTTCTTTGATCTGTTCTATTTTTTTAGTTTCTCTACATTTATTTCTGCTCTAATTTTTATTATTCCTTCCTACTTCTGCTTTTAGGTTTTATTTGTTCTTTTTCTAGCTCCTTTATGTGTAAGGTTAGGTTGTTTGAGATTTTCCTTTTTTCTTGAGGTAGGTCTGTATTGCTATAAACTTCCCTCTTAGAACTGCTTTTGTTGCATCCCAAAGATTTTGGATTGTTGTATATTCATTTTCATTTGTTTCCATGTGATTTTTTATTTCTTCTTTGATTTCTTGGTTGACCCTTCATTGTTTAGTAGCATGTTATTTAACCTCCATGTATTTGTGCTTTTTCCAGAATTTTTCATGTAGTTGATTTCTAGTTTCATAACATTGGATCAGAAAAGATGCGTGGTATGACTTTGATCTTTTTGAATTTGTTGAGATTTGTTTTGTGGCCCAATATGTGAACTATTCTGGAGAATGTTCTATTGCACTTGAAAAGAATGTGTGTTCTGCTATTTTAGGATGGAATGTTCTGAATATATCTGTTAAATCCGTCTGGTCCAGTGTCATTCAAATCCATTGTTTCCTTGTTGATTTTCTGTTTGGATGATTTGTCCCTTGATATAAGTGTGGTGTTAAAATCCCCTACTATTATTGTATTACTATTGATTAGTTACTTTATGTTTGTTATTAACTGTTTTATGTATTTGGGTGCTCCCATATTGGGTGCATAAATAATTAGAATTATTATATCTTCTTGTTGGATTGTCTCCTTTATTATTATATGGTGTCCTTCTTTGTCTTTTGTTACAGTCTTTGTTTTAAAGTCTGTTTTGCCCAATATAAGTATTGCTGCTCTGGCTTTTTTTGATATCTGTTTGTGTGAGAAATGTTTCTCCATCCCCTCACTTTCAGTCTGCAGGTGTCTTTAGGTCTGAAATATGTCTTTTTAGGCAGCATATAGATGGATCTTGTTTTCTCACTAAACACTTCCTAAATTTAAATATTGGTAGGAAATAGTATTGCTACTCTTTTCTGAGTATCAGTTTCCATAACTGAAATTACCAAAGAGCTGATTCTCCTCACACCAATATATATTAGATATTTAAGATTAGACCTAAAGGAGTTCAAAAGGATCTGGCCACATGAGGTATGTGGGGGCAGGGGTCCAGATAGCAGGATAAAAGCTCTGAGGGAATAGAGAGCTGCTACTGCAGTTGAAGCTTTGTAGATAAGGAAGAGAGTAACCAGATATAAAGCTGGAGAAGTTAGGCAGGAGTCAAGTCAGACTCCAATAGGGCCTTTGTGACTTCTATAGGGAGTTTGAATTTTTTTTTTTTAAAAGCAAGGAAGTAACATGATCTGATTTACCATTGAAGAAATCAACTCTGGCTGCTATGTGAAGAAAGGACTATAATTCTAGCAACAAGTTTTAAGAACTACTTATAAATTAGGACCTTAAAATTCAAATTGTAAACTATACAGATGAATACCTGGCTTCTACTCTGAAGTTCTTTAGAAAAATTTCCTCGAATAGCACATAGTAGATGTTTAAAAAAAAAAAGATAAATAGGGGCGCCTGGGTGGCTCAGTTGGTTAAGCGTCTGCCTTCGGCTCAGGTCATGATCCCAGGGTGCTGGGATCAAGCCCTGTGTTGGGCTCCCTGCTCAGCAGGGGAGTCTGCTTCTCACTTTCCCTCTGCCCCTGCTCGTGTGCTCTTTCTCTTGCTCACTCTCTTTCTCAAATAAGTAAAATCTTTTAAAAAAATCTGTATTTTATATAAAAGTAATAAAGCATGAATAAAGCTAAAGTACCCTTTATCTTTCCCCCCATCTTTGTCTCATTCCCCTTTGTTCAAAAAGGCAACCTCTTATGAATATGGTATATGTCCTTCTAACTCATAAAATGAGTATTTCCAAAACCAATAGAACTGCCTTCACCTTAGCTGATTATAAACACAAAAATAAAAGGTCTGAAAGACTGCTCTGTAGATTTCTTTTAGATTAGTAAATTAACATAGCAAAATGAACTTGAGAAACAACATTTTTCACCAAGTAGTTCATAATATATGTGTTAAATAACATATGCTCTTGGGGCACCTAGGAGGCTGTCGGTTAAGTGTCCGAATCTTTTTTTTTTTTAAGTTTTTAAATTTATTTGACAGAGAGAACACAGTGAGAGAGGGAACACAAGCAGGGGGAGTAGGAGAGAGAGAGAAGCAGGCTCTCCTCTGAGCAGGGAGCCTGATGCGGGGCTCGATCCCAGGACCCTGGGATGATGACCTGAGCCGAAGGCAGATGCTTAACGACTGAGCCACCCAAGTGTCCCGAGCGTCCGACTCTTGATTTTGGCTCAGGTCATGATCTCCGGGGGGTGAGATTGAGCCCCACATTGGGCTCTCTGCTCAGCAGGGAGTCTGCTTGAGATTCTCTTTTTCTCCCTTTTCCTCTCTCTCTATAATAAATAAATAAATCTTTAAAAAATAATGTATGCTCTTTGTATTGATATTAATTTGTCTAATTAGCAGCAGGCAACTTTGAAAAAAAAAAGTTGGGGAAAAAAACCTATGCAAGAAAGTAGGCTTTAATTCTTCATAGCAAAGGAAACAATCAACAAAACTAAAAGGCAACCTACAGAATGGGAGAAGATATTCACAAATGACATATCTGATAAAAAGTATCCAAAATATATAAAGAACTTATAAAACTCAATACCCAAAAAACAAATCATCTGATTAAAAAATGGGCAGAAGACATGGACACACATTTCTCCAAAGATTTCCAGATGGCAAACAGACACATGAAAAGATGTTCAATATCACTCATCATCAGGGAAATGCAAATCAAAACCACAATGAGATATCACCTCATATCTGTTAGAATGGCTAAAATAAAAAACATAAGAAACGGGCGTCTGGGTGGCTCAGTTGGTTGAGCAACTGCCTTCGGCTCAGGTCATGATCCTGGAGTCCCTGGATCGAGTCCCGCATCGGGGTCCCTGCTCGGCGGGGAGTCTGCTTCTCCCTCTGACCCTCCTACCTCTCATGTGCTCTCTCTCATTCTCTCTCTCTCAAATAAATGAATAAAATCTTTAAAAAAAAAAACAACATAAGAAACAACAAGTGTTGGCAAGGATGTGGTGGGATCTTGCACTCTTGTGCTGTTGGTGGGAATGCAAACTGGTACAGCCACTCTGGAAAACAGCATGGAGGTTCCTCAAAAAGTTAAAAACAGAATTACCATATGACCCAGTAATCACGCTGCTGGGTATTTACCCCCAAAATACAAAAACACTAGTTCAAAGGGATACATGCACCCCAATGTTTATAGCAGCATTATTTACAATAGCCAAATTATGGAAGCAGCCCAAATGTCCATTGATACATGAATTGATAAAGAAGATGTGGGGTGTGTGGGGCACCTGGATGGCTCAGTTAGTTAAGTGGCTGCCTTCAGCTCAGGTCATGATCCCAGGGTCCTGGGATCGAGTCCCACATCGGGCTCCCTGCTCCGTGGGGAGCCTGCTTCTCCCTCTCCCTCTGCCTGCCTACTTGTGCTCTTTCTCTCTCTGTCAAAAAAATAATAAAATCTTAAAAAAAAAACTCTAAAGAAGATGTGGGGGGGGTGTGTGTATAATGGATATTTAGCTGTAAAAAAGAATGAAATCTTGCCATTTGCAATGACATGGGTGGAGCTAGAGTATAATGCTAAGTGAAGTCACTCAGTATGAGAAAGACAAATACCATATGATTTCAGTCATATGTGGAATTTAAGAAAGCAAACAAAGGGAAAAAAGAGAGGTAAACCAAGAAACTGACAACTATAGAGAACAAACTGATGGTTACTAGAATGGAGGTGAGTAGGGGGATGGGTGAAATAGGTGATGGGGATTAAGGAGTACACACATCGTTATGAGCACCGGGTGATATATGGAATTGCTGAAGCACCATATTGTATAACTGAAACTAATATTAACACTGTATGTTAACTCTACTGGAATTAAAATTTTTTAAAAAGTAAGCTTTAAGGTGACAAAGTAGTTTAGTAACGAAGTAGTAATATCTCAATAACTAAATCACATTGAGAAATGTGTAAAAAAGTGAGAGGGTTTTCCTCTTCTGCTCTTGGCTGAACCTGTAGTTACATCTCACAAATTTACTTTGATCTTTCTTTGCTCAGTTCTAATAGAAGCAATACTTTTTCATTGTTTCAAAATGAACAGGTACTATATATACTAGTTAATCACAGTGTTTCAGGTATTGCCATTTTGAGTCCCACGTGGAAGAACAAAGTTTATTTTGCTGAAATTATAATCCATTCTCTAAATATAAGTTGTCTTATAAATACCTATATAAAAAAAGCTTAGGTCCTAGAACATAATTTAATAGAATCCTGTGCCTCTTGTTTAAACACTCCTGTGATTTTCATGGACAATCACAGCTGACTGAACAAAGAACTGTATTTAGTACCTTATTTGGAAGTTACTGTAATTAAGTCTGTTTCAGTTCTAATCATTACTAACACGATGGATAGTACAAGGAAGAGGGAAAATGCAGCTCATCAAAGAAAAGACCCATGAGATAGGATACAGCTAGTTTAAATCCTAATGAAAAATTCCAAGGATGTCAGTACATCTGCACTGTCATTAATGAGAGCTGTTGTACAAAGACCTTATCTGAAGAGAGGGACTCCATGGAGTATCCATGACTTTATATCTCTTCAAAGAAAAAAAAAGAGTTTATGTTTTTCAGTTGTTGAGATGTTATACCTTGTTAAACTGACTGCATAATGAGCGCCATAGTTTGTGATTTAAATGTATTATGCCCTTTCCACACTACCCAGAGAGGAGTCTATATAGCATTGTTCTGGGTTCTATACATGACCTGAAGGGAAACTTTCATAATGCTTGGAGTCCTTGATGTCCTGCAAGTGAAGGAGAATGTCCTCAAATTCCTTGCAGCAGGAACCCACTTAGGTGGCACAAACCTCAATTTCCAAATGGAAGAGTGCATCTGCAAAAGGAAAAGTGATGGCATCTATATCATAAATCTGAAGAGAACCTGGGAGAAGCTTCTGCTGGCAGGTCATGCCAATGTTGCTGTTGAAAACCTGGCTAATGTCAGTGTCCTGTCATCCTGGAATACTGGCTGGCAAGCTGTGCTGAAGTTTGCTGCTGCCACTGGAGCCTCTGCTATTGCTGGCCACTTTACTTCTGGAACCTCCACTAATCAGATCCAGGCAGCTTTCTGGGAGCCATGACTTCTGGTGGTCACTGATCCCAAGGCTGACCATCAGCCACCACAGAGATGTCTTATGTTAATGTGCCTACCATTGCTCTGTGTAAGACTCTCCTCTGTGCTATGTGGACATTGCCATCCCTTACAACAAGGGAGCTCCCTTACAACAAGGGAGGTCTGATGTGGTAGATGCTGGCCTGGGAAGTTCTATGCATGTGTGGCACTGTCTCCCATAAACACCCATGGGAGATCATGCTTGATCTGTATTTCTCCAGCAATCCTGAAGAGATTGAAAAGGGAGAGTAGGCTGCTGCTGAAAAGGCTATGACCAAGGAGGAAATTCAGGTGAATGGAATGCAGGTGGAAGCAGTTGAGTGCTCTCAACCTGATGTCACAGACTTTTCTAAAGGTGTAGAGGTGCCCTCTCTGCCTTCACAGCAGTTAGTTCCCTACTGGAGACTGGAGTACTCAGACTGCCACTGAAGAGTGATCTGCAGCTACCACTGTTCAGGCCACTGAGTGGTCTTAAGCTGTTCTTCCACAGACTCTTAAACAAAATGGAAATAAGGTTGATGGAAAATAAACAGTTTTGAAAAGTTGGAAAAAATGTATTATGAACATGAGTTTTTATTTTGCTTCAAAGATTTTGGTTTTGCCTTTGGGAAGCACTCAAAATGCTATTCATTTAGTAGTAGGTATATTTGTGGTTTTTCTTATCTCTAAGAACACAGAGTGTCTGGTTGGCTCAGTCAGTAGAGCATGAGACTCGATCTCAAGGTCATGAGTTGAAGCCTCACATTAGGCGTGGAGTCTACTTTAAAATTTCATCTCCAAGAATAAAAATTTTATATTTATGTACAGAGATAAAATTTGTATAAGATAAAATTTCTACAATCTCGACTAATTTTTGAAGGAATGTTATTCTTATTATCCTTAACTTTTTAATTGAGTTTTAGAGCATTTTCATTGTATTTATAGACAAAAGACTGTGGTCTTCATTTTATCAGAAAATTAGGAAACATTTTTCTATATTTAATTGCTATGTGGCTTTCAGTTTTTGGCTTTCCTGCAGATAACCAAAATGTCAGTCAGTAAGGAATTCTGTAATCTGAGAGTGATATTTTGAAATCTGCTATAATGATATAGTAATATATTTCTTGGTCTTTTCACAGAAAATTGTGAAATACTGGCAAGCTAAAAATATTTATTTATTCATGGGTAGGCTATTTGTTATTGCTAGTCTTCTTCCTGAAATGTAAGGAGTTAAAATTTAAACTTTTACTTATAGAGTGAGTCAGAAACTGATACCTAATCAAAAGACTAAAGATAATTAAGACCTTATAATGATTGAGAAAGCTGAAGAAGAGTTTGTAAAATTATTAGATGTTTTGACAAAGTGGTTGGTTAAAATATATCTCCCAAATGAGATTTGTGCATATTGAATTAAATGACTACTTAATATTTCTAAAATCTATGGTATTTGAATTTAAGATATTTTAAAGAGATACAATATGTTTTGCTTTTTAAAATTTGACAATATAGGGGTACCTGGGTGGCTCAGTCTTTAAGCGGCTGCCTTCAGCTCAGGTCATGATCCCAGGGTCCTGGGATCGAGCCCCGCATCAGGCTCCCTGCTCCACGGGAAGCCTGCTTTTCTGTCTCCCACTCCCCCTGCTTGTGTTTCCTCTCTCACTATGTCTTTCTCTATCAAACAAATAAAATCTTAAAAAAATAAAATAAAATAAAATAAAATTTGACAATATAATAAAACTTGCATAACCAACACAAGTAGCCGTGGCACATCATTAGGGAATGTGAAGTTTTTTTTCTTTTTTCTTTTTTTAAGATTTTATTTTTAAAATTTATTTAAACTTAATTAACATATAGTATATTATTAGTTTCAGAGGTAGAGTTCAGTGATTCATCAGTCTTATATAACACCCAGTACTCATTACATCATGTGCCCTCCTTAATACCCATCACCCAGTTATTCCATCCCCCCACCCCCTTCCCCTCCAGTATTTATTTATTTGAGAGAAAGAGAGAGAGTGGGGGAAGGAGCAGAGGGGGAGGAAAAAGGAAGAGGAAAGAATCTCAAGCAGACTCCATGCGGAGCCTCAACACAGGGCTCAATCCCATGACCCTGAGATCATGACCTGAGCCAGAAGCAAGAGTTGATCGCTAAACTGACTAAGCCACCCAAGTGCCCCACTTTTTTCTCATTGTTAATGAAAAGGTTAAGATTTTCCTAAAGGAAAAGAAAAGTGGAAAATCAAGATATTGCTTTTAAATTCTCTTGTTTAATTTCTAGTTTTCAAAGAATAAATAGCTGGCTCACACGTTACATTTCTAAACTTGTCACTTCCCCACCAAAGAGATAAAAATACATCTTCACAGTGATTTATAGACTGCTGGGTGTTCTCTGGTCTGCATAATAGAAAACCTCAATTTTTGAACAAATCATATTTTAAAAGTTTGTTTTGAAATTTATTTTTTTTATTTTTTTTAAAGATTTTATTTATTCATTTGACAGAGAGAGACACAGTGAGAGAGGGGACACGAGCAGGGGGAGTGGGAGAGGGAGAAGCAGGCTTCCCACGGAGCAGGGAGCCCGATGCAGAGCTCAATCCCAGGACCCTTTATTTTAGGATTTTTTTAAAGATTGTATTTATATATGTCAGAGAGAGAGAAATAGAGAGTGAGCATAAGCAGGGGGAGTGGCAGGCAGAGGGAGAAGTAGGCTCCCCGCTAAGCAAGGAGCCTGATGAGGGAGTCTTTCCCAGGACCCTGGAATCATGACCTGAGCCGAAGGCAGATGGTTAACCGACTGAGCCACCCAGGCATTTAGGATTTTCAATGCATTTTTTCCCCTAGAAAGTGTCGTAAGTGGTGGTACTTCTGGATACAGTGAAAAGAACTTTAGAAACTCATTATTTCTCATTTTTTGTCAAAACTCCCAATTTTCTTTTGCTAACACAGTTCTAAGGGATAACAGTTTACAAACAGAACAATGGAGGGAGATTTTGTTTATAGTAGTTAGATGGTAGTTGAAATATTATGGTAAGTAGAACCATAACTAATAAAAGAGTTTGATATGTGAATTATATCTGAGTGAAACTGTTATCAGTAACCTCTACGCTCCATGTGGGTCTCGAACTCATGACCCTGTGATCAGGAGTCACACTACTGGCTGAGCCAGCAAGGTGCCCCTGTGAAGCTGTTATCAAAAAAGTAAAATAAGAGGGGCGCCTGGGTGGCTCAGATGGTTAAGTGTCTGCCTTCAGCTCAGGTCATGATCCCAGGGTTCTGGGATCGAGCCCCACATCGGGCTCCTGGCTCGGCACGGAGCCTACTTCTCCCTCTCCCTGTGCTTCTTTCTCTGCTCATGCTCTCTCTCTCTCTCTGTCTCTGTCTCTGTGTCTCTGTGTCTCAAATGAATAAATAAAATCTTAAAAAAAAAAAAAGTAAAATAAGAAATAAAAGTTTGAAAGGGGGATCACTTGTGGCCAAACTTCCAAGTAAGGAACGAGTGACTTTAGATTACTTAGTTGTTTGTATTTGTTATGATAAATATGCCAAGCAAACATCAATTTACTAAAACTCAGTAAAAGACCTTAATCTGCTACCTAGGGAAAAAAGACACAAATGGCAAATACAGAATAGGTAATTATTTGGAAAGTAAGAATATTTTAGAGTTTAGAGATCAGTTTAGAGAGTCATAAAGTATAGCTTAGAAAATATTTATGAAACTGACTTACTGTTCAAATTAGGGGAACAAAGTGATAGATGGTATTTAATTCATTTCTTCTTTTTAGTAATTCAATTGAATATTGTTACTAGATAAAGAAATGGTAACACGAAACTAATGAGTTGTCCTAAAAGGGTTCCAAAGTATAATGATTTTATTTTCTCAATCTTTCAACATATTTTTCTCTTTTTTTTCTTCAAGACTCTTGCTAGAGGTGATAGCAGAATGTTCTTGTAATAATCCAGACTCTGGAATTTGGCAGCTCGGTGCTAAAATGCCTTTAGGCTACTTAACTTTACTCTTTGTACAAATAGAATTTTTAGTGGGATATCTTAAATTGAATATTCTAATTATGTTGCAAAATGTGCATCCAAGGATTTGCTCACAGAATTAGAAATACACTTTGAAAATATATTTTTTAAGATTTTATTTATTTATTTTTAGCGTGCCTGTGTATGCACGCAAGTTGGGGGAGGGGCAGAAGGAGAGGGAGAGAGAGGATCTCAAGCAGACTCTGCACTGGGCGTAGAGCCCAATCCCAGGACCCCAAGATCATGACCTGAGCTGAAATCAAGAGTCGGACACTTAACAAACTGAGCCACCCAGGTGCCCCCACACTTTGAAAATATTTTAAATGTACTTACGATTTTTAATATCTTTGAAAAAAAAAATTGTACTTGTAATATTTGCTGTTACCTCTGATTTTTGACCATGTGGTTAAAATCCAAAATTAGGAAAACAAGGTTAGGTACTGAAATAAATTATTTTAAGATTTTATTTATTTATTTGAGAGAGATCGAGAGAGTGAGCAAGCACGAGCAAGGTGGGGGAAGGAGCAGAAGGAGATGGAGAAGCAGATTCCCTGCTGAGCAGGGAGCCCAATGTGGGGCTCACTCCCAGGACCCTGGGATCATGACCTGAGCAAAAGGCAGATGCTTAACTGACTGAGCCACCCAGGCACAGACACCCAAAAATAAATTAACTTTTTAAAAGATTTGGGTTTCAACTTTATCCCTACACACATTTTCTGTACTCTTGGACTTAAATGGAAAATTAGTGTTTTCTTAGTTAACAGGATCAGGAATATGAAGGATCCTGCAGAATTTTAGACCAAAGTGTAAACATAAGAACTTTGCCAGAATATAGAGCAGTGAGAGTCTGTGATACTTTTTAAAAAAATTTATTTATTTATTTATTTATTTATTTATTTATTTATTTGAGTGAGAGAGGGAGAGCATGCACAAGAGCAGGGGGAGGGGCAGAGGGAGAAAAAGAAGCAGACTCCCCACTGAGCAAGGAGCTCAACCCAGGTGGCCCATTTAGGAAAGAATCTGGTGATATATCCTGAGCATATAATCTTTTGGCTAGAATCAGACTTCTTTTTTTTTTTTGACTGTAAACCATGCAACATTGTCTTTTATTATGTATGGGTTTTAAAAATTATTTCCTCAATCTCTCCATACACAAACAAAGTATACTGTTTAACATACTGGAACTGGGAAATATTGACCATTGCCTAGATAAGGGAAAATTATCCCTAAAACATGCTTAACCAGGAGGCCAATTCATCTGCCGACCTCCAAGAACATGGAGATGAACATGATAGACAGACTGTCCCCCATCTGAACCTTCATTCACCACCATTCGATAACCCTTCTTCAGGCCCAGATCACATTTCTTGCCCACAATCATTAAATGTCCAAGAAGACGTTCATCATCATCTTCTGCTACAGAAATCTGAGATATAGGTTTCTTGGGTATCACCAGAAAATGAGTTGGTGCTTGAGGGGAAATGTCATGGAAAGCAAGACACTGGTCATCCTCAAAAATGATTTTGGCTGGGATTTCCTTGCGAATGATCTTCCCGAAGATCGTGTCGCCACCAGGCCGCGCGGGCTGAGCTTTGGCGATCTCATCTGCCATCTCGGCCTCCCTCCCGCGCGGCCGCCCCGGGGAGAAGCTCGAGAGGAGGGCTAGAATCAGACTTCTTAGAGGTGTAATTGTAGAGAGAAAATTTCTCTACTGATTCTGTTGTGAAAGAGTTGTCTTTTTTTTTTTTAAGTTGGTGATAGTGTACTGTTTTTGGCTATTAAAAAAATATATATATATGTAATATATAAAAGTATATATATTTCACTTTCTGTAGATTTTATTGTCTTAAGTACTTTGGAGGTGACTTTAATGTGCTCAACAAGTAGAATGTTACACAGCAAGTAAAATCATTATTATTTAATCTTGTTTTGTTTTTGAGATTCTAATTAATTAAGGAAAATATTCCTCATCTACTAAGTATTTTACCAATCCTTTTTTATTTTCCTTTCACTTCTTCCCCTTCTTTTCTCTCTTTAAAAAATTACACAAATGGGGGCTCAGTTGATGGAGCATGCGACTCTTGATCTCAGGGTTGTGAATTTGAGTACCACATTAGGTGTAGAGATTGCCTAAAAATAAAATTAAAAAAAATTACACAAAGGTAATATATGAAGACATTTTCATTGTAAAAAAATTTTTAATGGAAATATATACAATTAAAAGCAAAATATTCCCTTTCCTTTTTTCCCCCAACTCACTCCTCTATCTAGAAATTATCATTTTAATATGTTTAATTCCACATCTTTTTTTATACTTACATACTGTTTTAGATATGGAGGATTTTAAGATTATATGTATATATATTTTAAATATTTTATTTATTTATTTGACAGAGAGGACACAGCGAGAGAGGGAACACAAGCAGGGGGAGTGGGAGAGGGAGAAGCGGGCTTCCTCTGGAGCAGGGAGCCCGATGCAGGGCTCAATCCCAGAACCCTGGGATCATGCATGACCTGAGCCAAAGGCAGACGCTTAACAACTGAGCCATCCAGGTGGACATATTTTTAAGTAATCTCTACACCCACCAGTGTGGAGTTCAAACCCCACAACCCTGAGATCAAGAGTCACATGCTCCACTGACTGAGCCAGCCAGGTACCCTAAATACTGTTTTATATATAGAAGCATATGGTGTGTGTTTTTTCCCCCTTTTATGTAAACGAGGTCATACTGACTGGGTTTTTAGCAGTTTACATTATTTATTCAATTAATGATTCATTATGGAGATCTTTCCTAGAGTACTACTACCATTACCACTTCATAGTGTTACATAGAGGTTTATTTAACCATATATTGATTGGACATTCAGGGTTTTTGTCTGTCAAAAAATTTTCAGATTTTTATTTTTGTCTATTTTCTTTCTCTTCTTTTCTCTCAACTAAGGTTGAGAATTTCTTCAACTTTACCTTCCTTAGATTTTAATTTTTGTTATTACATTTTTAAATTATAAACATTCTTTTTGTATTTCTTTTTTATTATTGAGATATAATTGACATACGACATTATATTAGTTAAGAAACAAAACAGGTGAACATACAGGAAGGGGGATAAAAGAGAGAGGGAAACAAACCACAAGAGACTCTTAACAATAGAGAACAAACTGAGGGTTGATGGAGGGAGGTGGGTAAGGGATGGGCTAAATGGGTGATGGGTATTAAGGAGGGCACTTGTAGGGGCGCCTGGGTGGCTCAGTCATAAAGCGTCTGCCTTCATTTCAGGTCATGATCCCAGGTTCCTGGAATCGAGTCCTGCATTGGGCTCCCTGCTCCCCGGGAGGCCTGCTTCTCCCTCTCCCACTCCCCCTGCTTGTGCTCCCTCTCTCACTGTGTCTCTCTCTGTCAAATAAATAAAATCTTAAAAAAAAAAAAAAAAAAAAGGAGGGCACTTGTTATGATGAGCACTGGGTGTTATATGTAAGTGACAAATCATTAAATTCTACTCCTGAGGGCACCTGGGTGGCTCAGTCGTTAAGTGTCTGCCTTGAGCTTGGGTCATGATTTTAGCGTCCTGGGATCGAGTCCCGCTTCGGGCTCCCTGCTCGGCAGGAAGCCTGCTTCTCGCTCTCCCACTCCCCCTGCTTGTGTTCCTGCTCTCGCTATCTCTCTCTCTGTCAAATAAATAAATAAAATCTTAAAAAAAAAAAAATTCTCCTGAAACCAATATGACACTATATGTTAATTAGAATTTAAATAAAAATTTGAGAAAGAAAAAAAAGACCCTATTATATTAGTTTCATGTGTACAACATAATAATTTCATATTTGTATGTTTTGCAAGATGATCACCACAATAAATCTAGTCAACATCCATCACCATACATAGTTTCAAATTTCTTGTGATGAGAACTTTTAAGATATACTCTCCTGGTACGTTTTAAATATACAATACAGTATTATTAACTATAGTCATCATACTGTACATTATATCCCCACAACTTACTTGTTTTATAAGTAGGTGTTTGTACCTTGTGACCATCTTCATTCATTATGCTCACCCCCTGCCTCTGGCAACCGCAATCTGTTCTCTGTATCTTTGAATTTGGATTTTTTGGGGACTGCAGGGGTGGTTAAATACCATACATAAGTGAGATTATATGGTATTTGTCTTTCTCTAATTTATTTCACTTAGCATAATGCCCTGAAGGTCCATCCATGTTGTTGCAAAAGGAAAGAGTTCCATTTTTTTTTTTACTTGACTATTTTATTTGGTGTGTGTATCACATCTTCTTTATCCATTGATCCATCAGTGGACACTTAGGTTGCTTCGGTGTCTTGGCTATTATCAATAATGCTGCAATGAATATGGGGGTGCATGTATCTTTTTTGAGTTAGTGTTTTTGTTTCCTTTGGATAAATACCCAGAAGTGTAATTACTGGATCGTATTGTAGTTCTATTTTTAATATTTTGGGGAGCCCTCCATACTATTTTCTGTAGTGATTGCACCAATTTATATTCACATCAATAGTGTACAAAGGTTCCCTTTTCTTGACATCCTTGTTATTTCTTGTCTTATTAATAATAGCCATTCTGACTGTTGTGAGGTTATATCTCGTTGTGGTTTTAATTTGCATTTCCCTCATGATTAGTGATGTTGAGCACCTTTTCATTTACCTATTTGACATCTGTATGTCTTCTTCAGAAATATATTCATTCAGAACCTCTTCTCATTTTTAAAATCGGATTTTATTTTTTGCTGTTGTGTTGTGTAAGTTCTTTATATATTTTGGATATTGACCCCTTATCAGATATATGATTTGCAGATATTTTCTCCTGTTCAGTAGGTTGGCTTTTCATTTTGTTAATGGTTTCCCTCATAGTGCAGAAGCTTTTTAGTTTGATGTAGTCCTACTTGTTTATTTTTGCTTTTGTTGCCTTTGTTTTTGGTGTCAAGTCCAAAAACTTATCACTGAGACTGATGTCAAGGAACTTACTGCCTATGTTTTTTCTAGGAATTTTATGATTTCAGGTCTTACAGTCAAATCTTTAATCCATTTTGATGGATTAAAGAGCTAGTTTTTATGTATGGTATAAGATGGTGTCCAGTTTCATTCTTTTGCATGTGACTGTCAGTTGTCCCAACACCATTTATTGAAGAAACAGTTCTTTCTCCATTGTATATTCTTGCCTTCTTTGTTGCATATTAATTGGCCATATATGTGTGGGTTTATTTCTGGGCTTTCTATCCAGTCTTATTGATCAGTGTGTCTGTTGTTATGTCAGTACCATACTATTTTCATTACTATTGTATTATTGTATTATAGTTTGAAATCAGAGCACATGATGCCTCCAGCTTTGTTCTTTTTTTTTTTTTAGATTTTTTTTTTTTTAAATTTATTTGACAGAGAGATAGAGAGCACAAGTAGGCAGAACGGCAGGCAGAGGGAAAGGGAGAAGAAGGCTCTCCGCTGAGCAGGGAGCCCGATGCGGGGCTCAATCCCAGGACTCTGGGATCATGACCTGAGCCGAAGGCAGCCACTTAACCAACTGAGCCACCCAGGCGCCCCTCCAGCTTTGTTCTTTATCAAGCTTGCTTTGGTATTTGGGCTCTTTTGTTGTTCCACACAAATGTAATTGTTCTAGTTCTGTGAAAAATGCCATTGGAATTTGATAAGGATTGCATTGAATCTGTAGATTGCATCGGTGGATTGAATCTGTAGATTGCTTTGGGTAGTATGGACATTTTAACAATCCAGCCCACGAGGGTGGAAATCTTTCCACTTATTTGTGTTTTCTTCAACTTCTTTCATCAGTGTCTTAACAGTTTTTAGTGTACAGGTTTTTCACCTCCTTGATTAAATTTATTTCTGGGTATTTTATTCTTTGATACAATTATAAAAGGCATTTAAAAAAATTTCTCTGATAGTTCATGGTTAGTATATAAAAATCAACAGATTTTTGTGTGTTGGTTTTGTATCTTGCAAGTGTACTGAATTCATTATTAGATCTAAGAGTTTTTTAATGGAATCGTTAGGGTTTCCTACATATAAGATCATGTCATCTCCAAACAAATTATTTTTTAAAATTTGGTACTTTTTTTTTTTTTAAAGATTTTATTCATTTTTTTGACAGAGAGAGACATAGCGAGAGCAGGAACACAAGCAGGGGGAGTGGGAGAGGGAGAAGCAGGCTTCCCTCAGAGCAGGGAGCCCGATGTGGGACTCGATCCCAGGACCCTGGGATCATGACCTGAGCCGAAGGCAGATGCTTAACGACTGAGCCACCCAGGCGCCCGTAAATTTGGGTACTTTTTATTTCTTTTTTTCTTGCTTAACTGCTCTGACTCAAACTCAGTATCACATTGAATAAAAATTAGGGCGCCTGACTGGCTCGGTAGGTGGAGTGTGCAACTCTTGATCTCGGGGTTGTGGTTTTGAGCCCCATGTTGTGTGTAGAGATTACTTTAAAAAAAATCCTTAAGAAAGTGGTGAGGATACTGAGGCCTGGAAAGAGTTAGTGAGTTGCTTAAGTTAACACAACAGGGCCAGGATCCTAAATGAGGTTGCTTGACCCCAAGTCCCATGCTGTTTCTACTACTGCATGCTTAAGGGCCCCTTATAAGGACTGCAGAGTGCTTTGCGTAAATGACCTCTCCCATGTCAGGTAGGAAGATGGTGCACTTTGTCAGCCTTTATACCATATAGTGCGTAGTGCTTTTGCCCACTTTATGTTATTAGAGCCTATAAGAAGCCCCTCACCTGTGAAAGCTGACATGCTTTTCTTCCTGATCTTAATAGAGAAGTTTTTACTAGTCTTTCACTGCTGAGTATGTTAACTGTGGGCTTGTCATATATGGCCTTCATTATGTTTAGTATGTTCCTTCTATACCCACTTTCTTGAGTTTTTTTAATCATAAATGGATGTTGAATTTTATCAAATGCTTTTTCTGAATCTATTGAGATGATCATATGATCTTTATCCTTTATTTTGTTAATATGGTGTTGTTAGTATGGTGTATCACATTGATTGATTTGCAGATGTTGAACCATCCCTCCATCCCTGGAATAAATCCCACTTGACCATGGTGTATGAGTCTTTTAATGTGTTGTTGAATTTGGTTTGCTAATATTTTGTTGAGGGTTTTTACATCTATGTTCATCGGGGATATTGACCTGTAGTTTTCTTCTCTTGTGGTGTCCTTGTCTGGTTTTGGTATCAGGATAATGCTGACCTTGTAAAATGAGTTTGGAAGTGTTCCTTCCTCTTTTTGTTTCATTTAAAGTTTTATTTAAGTATCCCTTGGAAATATTTTTTCTTAAAGTTTTCTTTGCATGGTTTCTTTCTACCAGACTGCTCTGTATTCTTTTGTTGCTTTGGTTTCTATCTTCCACATACAGGCTCCTTTTTGGTATCTGATCATTTTAGCTTTCTGTATTTAGGTGGTTAAAAGCTGATTGGGAACCCTAAGCACGTAAATAGGACTTGTCAAATTTGAGGGTTTTTTGTAGGATAATTTGGCTGGGCCATTTGTTAGGGAAACTTCTGATTCAGATTCATCAAAGAAGAGTTTTCTAATCTCCTATCTGGTTCAACAGAATGGGAGAAGAGGCCTGCTTTATATATATATAGTGTAAGCAGGGGTTGGGGGGACAGAAGGAGAGAGAGAATCTCCCGCAGACTCCACGCTGATCGATCTCATGACCCTGAGATCATGACCTGAGCTGAAGTCAAGAGTCAGATGCTTACCCACTGAGCCACCCAGGCACCCAAGGCCTGCTAATCTTTGAATTCAGCATTCACTTATGCATAAAATCACTTAATCCCCTTGTTTATTACTGTGGTACTTATGCCCTCAACAGTGCCTGATGTCTCTTAATCAAGAGACCCCTGTTTTACCTTCTCTAGGGAATAAGCCGTAGACTTCTGTCAGAATTGGGAAGTTAGGGAAAGGTAGCCACTAAGGGATGTGGATTGGAGGGAGGGGATCTAGGGATCCACCAGTTTCTTAAACAGCTTTCACCCAGTTTTTCTTATTTTATCCATCTCATTTGCCACTCACCCCCTAGTGTTGCCAGTTTTTGTTCATTTAGAGAATTCTTTGGTATATATTGGGTTTGTCTCAGCTTTCCTCACTGTCGGTTTAGAACTTGGCTTTCTCTCTCCTGCTAAGTCACTTGCCACTCCATCATCTTCTTTGGTTGCTTTTTATCTTCCTCTCTTCTGGTTATGTATTTTTTAAAATTCCCTTTGCCATTGTTTTAGTGGGGTTTCTAAAACCTGGAAGTCTCATATTACTTCTTCAATAGAGAGGCAACAGTAAGTAGTTGTTAAGAGTATGAGTTATGGCATCAGACTGCTTGGGTTTGAACTCTGGATCTGCCACTTACTAGCTATTAGATTAACCTCTACATTCCTAATTTTCCTCATCTTTAAAATGGGGATAATAATAATACCTATGTCACACAGTGAACAAAGAATTAATTAATTAAAATTATTTAAAGCACTTAGAGCAATGCCTATCACATATAGTATGCCCTTAAAAAGTATTTGCAGTTATTATTTTCTTTCCTTTCTTTTTCCTGACCTCTTTTCCTGCAACTCCTATTCGTCAAAATTTAATCTCACTAGACTAATACTAGAACTATCTTATCTTTTCTTTCATATTTTCCATTTCATGTTTAATTCTACCTTCCTGGGGATTTTTGTAACTTCTGTTTAATGCCTTATTTCAGCAATCATTTTAAATACCAAATAGCTCTTTTAATATCTGCTTTTAATCTTTCATGATTTCCTCACATGTCGATGACCCTTGGTAGTTTGTATATATTTTAAACTGATTAAAACTCTTTAGAAATAAGAAGGTTTATTTTAGGTAAGGCTTGCTTTTGGATGTTAGGATAGAGACATGGTCATGTGTCACTATGAGGAGGACTTCTCTCTGGGATTGTTCATTTTCTCCAGAAAAGACCTTTCCAGTTTTTCCTGGGCAGTTAAATGCAAGTGTTCTGAGGTGGTGTTGGGGTTAGAGGTAGAGAAATGGTTAGAGGAATTAAAATCCTATCATTTGGTATTTCAATAAATGCCTTTCTTTTCAGTTCATATCACCTCTACTCCCTATGCTGCCCAGTGTCCCCAAGTCTAGAATATTTCTTTTCAATGTCTCTAGAGGATAAATTTCCATTCTCCCACCAGGGCTGGTGTGTGTGCACTTAGCTGCTGGCAGTCTGGGTGTAGGACGGGGAAGGGGCATCAACAGTTCACATACACAGACTTTCATCCTAATTTTTCACTTTGTGCTTCCCCTCCACCCACTTGGTACTTCCAAGATGTGAGCCTTCCCCAGGTTCTTGGTGGGGTGAATTGACTCTCTTCTCATCAGTATCCCCCTGAGGTTATAGCTTCTTTCACCCTGATAAATCAGGTACCACTCCTCTATTTGCTCTCCCTTTTCCAGAAATGTATTAAAATATTTTATCCATTGTTGCCTTCTGTTTGCTTTCTCCTTGTGGATTTAACCTTTTAATTTATTTTGCTGTCATTTTATAAGGGGAGGAGTAAATGCATATGCCTAATCTGCATTTTTTTTTTTACCAGAAATCATCAGATGAATGTTATTTTAAAAATATTTTAAAATTGCTTTTAGCTTAGTTATATCATGTATTGGCAACCTCTAACAGACCTCTGGAGAAAAAAGGACAGCTTTCTTTAGATGTAGAGGCTGGCTGCTATAGACTATACTCTCCTCTTTATAAGCAAGTGGGAATGAACAAACTCAGGTTACAGGATCCAGTGGAAAGAGTTTGAATTCCCACAGCCAGGGCAGGTTTCTTTACCTACAAATGATTCACTGGTGCTTGACTTTTCCATTTCTGTTAGGAACAGATTTTACTGAACCACAATTCTATTTCCTTTTCCCCTTTTCCTCTTACTAGCTCTAATTGCTGGCATCCATTGAGGACTCTTCTGACATATAAGAAAGATGGGGTCTCACCTGGGCACACTCTAAATAATATGTGGTATATCCATATTACAGAATATTGTTTTTCAATAAAGAAAGTGATATGTTTGTACAATGGAATACTATTCAGTGATAAAAAGGAACAAACTATTCATACATGCTTCAACATGGAACATCTTCAAAAACATTATACCAGGTGAAAGAAGCTGATGCAAAAGGTTATATAGTTGTGATTCTATTTATATTAAATATCCAGAAAAGGCAAATCTATAGAGACAGAAAGTCATTTTCTGGGCCTGGAATGGCTGATAGTGGGGGAGGCTGTGCATACGTAGTAGCAAAGGGTATAGGGAGCTTTCACACTTTCCACTCAGTTTTTGTTGTTGTTTGTTTTTTATTTGGTTGGTTTTTTATTTATCTTTTGGGTTTTTTTTTTTTAAAGATTTCATTTATTTATTTATTTGACAGAGAGAGGCACAGCGAGAGAGGGAACACAAGCAGGGGGAGTGGGAGAGGGAGAAGCAGGCTTCCTGCAGAGCAGGGAGCCCAATGTGGGGCTCGATCCCAGGAACCTGGGATCATGACCTGAGCCGAAGGCAGATGCTTAACGACTGAGCCACCCAGGCGCCCTTATTTTTTGTTTGGTTGGTTTTTTTAAAAGATTTATTTATTTATCTATTTATTTGAGAGAGAGAGTGAGCGAGAGAGCACAAGCAGGGGGAGGGAGGGGAGGAAAAAGCAGGCTTCCCCCACTGAGCAGGGAGCCCGATGCGGGGCTCCATCCCAGGACCCTGGGATCATGACCTGAACCGAAGGCAGACGCCTTACCGACTGAACTACCCAGGCACCTCTTGTTCATTTGTTTTTTAAAAGATTTATTTATTCGAGAGAGAGAGAGAGAGAGCACTCATGAGTTGGGGGGAGGGGCAGAGGGAGAGAATATTCAAGCAGCAGACTTCCAACAGGGCATGGGGCTCCATCTCATGCCCCTGAGATCATGGCTTGAGCCAAACCAAGAGTCCAACGCCTAACCGATTGAGCCACTCAGGTTGCCCCCTTTCCACTCAGTTTTGCTGTGAACCTAAAACTGCTCTAAAACTTATCTAATCCACTACTGGGTATTTACCCAAGAAAATGAAAGCACTAATTAAAAAAGATATATTCATCCCTATGTTTACTGCAGCAATATTTAGAATAGCCAAGATATGGAAGCAACCCAAGTGTCCATCAACAGACAAATAGATAAGGAATGGATAAGGAAGACAAATGTGTACACACACACACACACACACAGAGGAATATTACCACAGCCATTAAGAAAGGATGAGACTATACCATTTGTGACAACATCGATGGACCTGGAGGGTATTATGCTAGGTGAAATAAGTCAGTCAGAGAAAGACAAATACCATATGATTCCACTCATATGTGAAATTTAAGAAACAAAACAAAGCAAAAAGAGACAAAAAACAGACAAACTGGTGGTTGCCAGAGGGGAGGTATATGAGAGGATGGGTGAAACAGTATACTCTTCTTGATGAGCACTGAGAAATGTATAGAGTTGTGGAGTTTTTTAAAGATTTTATTTATTTATTTGAGAGAGAGGGCACAAGCAGGGGGGAGCAGCAGAGGGAGAGGGACAAGCAGACTCCCTGCTGAGCCCCAATGTGGGGCTCCATCCCAGGACCTGAAGATCATGACCTGAGCTGAAGGCAGAGCTTAACTGACTGAGCCACCCAGGCACCCCTAGAGTTGTTAAATCTTTATATTGTACATTTGAAACTAATGTAACACTGTACTTTAATAAAAACAATTTTTTTGCTAGCTAGGATACAAAGAGCTTTATATATAGGATGGGTGTATCTTATAATTTAAAATGTAATTCCTCTTTTAAGACGTTTTTAAATTTTTAATAGACAACTCTTGATTTCAGCTCAGGTCATGATCTTGGGGTCGTGGGATCAAGCCCCACGTCAGGCTCCTCACTCAGAGGGGGGGAGTGTGCTGGAGATTCTCTCCCTTGCCCTCTGCCTCACTCTCTTTCTCTCTCAAATAAATGAATAAATAAATCTTTTTTTAAAAAGTCTTTATAAAATACTAAATAGTACACTTTGCTTTTCTACTTTTCTCTAAACATTAACCTTATAGCAACATGACTATTTAGGGATATTACCTTTTTTTTTTCTTCATTATAATGAGTTAATCTGTGTGTGCAGTCATCCATGTTTTTTGCTCATTGGAATCACTTTGGGAGAGTAACAGTTCTATTAACCGAGGAAACCTTTAAAAATCATCTTAAGAGTTTTTTCTTCTGCACAGCTTCTACCATACTGCTTTTGCCATAATCCATAATAATGCCTTGTAGAAATAACTAAATCAGTAGAATTATGCCACATCTGCTTCTGTAAATTTCTACTCCATCTCTGAAGTGGTTACAAGTATATTAGCTATCTGTAAGTGAGGTCTTTTTTGCCTTACCAGAAACCTCAAAATACCTCATAATACCATCCAGTTTAAGTCTTTAAAGACTATAAGTATGCATAATAAGCTGTCAGTTATCTTCATTATAGTTGATTATTCATTACTTATTCAAGACAAGGTACTATGCTGTGTATATCTAATCAAAATAGTCAGTGGTTCCTATAAATAAATCTTATTCAAAGGGACATTTTGTTAACTAGTGAATACACACACATGCACACACAGTTGAATCAAACGCAGTTGATTCTTATCACTCACAGTGGTTATGTTCTATAAGGTCACCATAAACACTGAATTAGTGAGTACTAAACTATTTTTCCTAGGGGAAATACAGAGTTAGGTTCCTGTGAGCCTCTGGTCACATTTTTGTCAACCAATTAGTACAACCTTGTTTTATGTGTGTTTCTGCTTAAAGGTCCTTATTTAATATATAGTTGATTCGTTGACATTGAATGCACAGCACTATAATTCATGCCTGAATGAAGGTTATCGAATGCATATATTTTCTCCATAAGGTACATAGCCTTCATATGCTTAGGAACACTAGATAGCACTATACTTAGGGACAATTTCATTTTATTTTTTTAAGATTTTATTTATTTATTTGACAGAGAGAGACACAGCGAGAGAGGGAACACAAGCAGGGGGAGTGGGAGAGGGAGAAGCAGGCTTCCCGCAGAGCAGGGAGCCCGATGCAGGGCTCGATCCCAGCACCCTGAGATCATGACCTGAGCTGAAGGCAGACGCCTAACGACTGAGCCACCCAGGCGCCCCCTTAGGGACTATTTTAAACAGCAAAATCATCCACAAAAAAACACAAAAAATGAGAAAAACGTAGCACTAAATAGACTGAAAAGGACCCTTGTTTACATTAGGAAAGTTCAATCAAGAAGACAAGAGTGAGTGTGGCCTTGCTTGACCGCAGCTGGGATCATGTGCTTCAGGTAACTCAAATTGTTCATCATTCTGTGTATGTCCATGAATGACTGCAAGAGTACTACTTCAGGGTTATAAATAAATTTTAGTGAGTAGGTGGTTTACCTATACAGACTCTGTGAATAATGAGGAGACCAACTGTTTACATACATATTTTTTAATTCCTGTCTGAAACACATTTTCTTCTCTATCTGTTGACCTTCTAGTTATTATTTAAGTCCCAGCTTAAATGTTACCCTGTCTCGGAAACCTTTCCCAGCAATCTTAGACAGAATTAGCATTCCCTCCAGTACTCACTGAGTGATTTCAGATCTTTGTATATTCCTTTTTATAGCATTTATCACATTTTATGTCAGTTCTTTGTCAGGATTCTTTATACTGTGAGCTCCTTAAGAACAAGGTCTTTTCCCCAGCCATCTCTGTCACATAGTTGAATTTAAATAAATTTTACATGAGTGAATCAATTAACCTCTCGCAAATGGATTTATATGTATTATTTTAATGAATCTGTCTTAATTAAAAATTGTAGACTGGGGCGCCTGGGTGGCTCAGTCAGTTAAGTGTCTGTCTTTGGCTCAGGTCACAGTCCTGGGGTACTGGGATCTAGTGTCCTGTGTTCCATGTCCCATCTGCCACCACCCGCCCTGGTCAGGCGCCCTGCTCAGTGGGAGCCTGCTTGTCCCTCTCCCTCTGCACCCCCCTCCCCGCCCCCAGTTGTGCTCTCTCTCAAATAAATCTTAAAAAAAAAAAATGTAGACTATATGACGTGGAAATAGTACACATTTTACACCAGTGAACATCTCTTGTTATCTCTATTTTTGTTGATTCTTTTTTTCATTTGGATGAAGCTTCTTTATTTGGAAAGGAATGAATAATGAACCAGATAATCAGTTTTTCCATTACCTTTTAAATTTTCTATTCAAAGACTTACTGAGCACAGTAATGCACTAGAGTCTGTATCAAACTATCCTGATTCTAAACTGCAGAGGAGAAAGTTTCTACTCAGGTAAAAATTAGGATACATGTTTATGCCAGAGTTTGATTTTGAGATATTCCAAAAATATAGACTGGTATTGAAGAAATAACAAAGCAAACACTCATATACCCATGTCCTTATTTGCCATATTTAATGTTTGACATATTTATTTAAAGATTAAAAAAAAAAACCAGCATTCTTGATCCAAGCTGAAGGCCCCCTACATACCTTTCTTTAATCTTGTGCCTGCCTATTCCTTCCCATTGTAGCCACTTCCCTGAATTTGGTATTTATCTTTCCCAGCTAAGCCTTAAATGGGTGGACTTAAGGATGCTAGGAATCCTTCAGTGTTTTTTGTTTGTTTGTTTTAATAAAATACCATTCATTTAGCCTAACATGTAGGATGTGAAAGCGTTTCTGAAAGGAGTCATCAGTCTCTGTCTATTTCTAGGCCTTTCTAGGCAACACTTGATGAGATTGCTTTTTCTCTCCCACCCCTTCAGATGTTTTGTTTGCAGTCCCTGAATCCAAATTGTACATTTATCTTTCAGTATTATACTTATTATGATGATGAACTTCGTATTGACAGCCACAATCAATTCTGCCCATAAAGCCATCATTGTTTTGCTTCCAAAGAAAACCTTTATATTTCAAAATGCAACCATTTCAATCATTCTGCTGTAGGGGGTTGTGAAGTGCAAATAATATAAATAACAAACGATGAAAAAATGTATATTAAAATATATTAGAAACCTACAGATCCATATTGTGTTTAGTTGAATAACTTATATTACAAATTCATATATGCAAGAAATATAAAATTATTTTATTTCGCATAAATTAAATTTGATTTTGAATTGCCCAACCTGGTAAAATGGGGATTCATATCAGTCATTATGGGAGCACATGGAGAAGAATGAGGTTTTCTTCCTTTCCTTTCTTTCTCCTGCCCAATTCAAGAATCTGAATCTGTCAAAAGAAAACCAAAGGGGGTGGGCCCACTTCTCTGCAGTTTATCATGGTCATGACTGATACCTTTATTAAATAAGCCCATGTGTTCCTTAAAGTAAGATGACATTACTAATTTTTGGCCAAGCTTGATCACAAGATTCTCTGAGATTTTGAGCCCCCAGGACCTAGAATGTAACTTCCAAGATGCTCCACATAGCCATTTTCCTCTGTGGTCCTATCATTTCCCTGAAGCACAGCCCAGGAGTAGAATTCAGGTCTCTGCTATTCCTGATATTGCTGAACTTTTTCCATTCCTTTAGTTCAGGAAACTTTTTCCCACTCCCTGAGAGCCCTCAAAGACTTTGCCTTTAACTTTAACTCAAGCTTCCAAAAAGAAAAGTTAGAAGGCAGATTATTCACGAGTAACTTCTATTTTCCACTCAGTAGCTCAGATCTTCCATAAATAATGGAGCCCAAAGACCTGGTTACCTCTTTAGAAGGGGGGAAGGGAAAAAAAATAAGTGGAGAATAAAATGCAAATTAAAATCTTAATAAATCACCCTGCAACTCTTACATGTACATCCATAGACATACACATGCTACCCCATCTTTATGCCTAGGGCTACTTCTGAGTTGTTCAATTTTTATTGAGTACTGGTAGGAAGAGGCTTTAGGGGCACCTGGGTGGCTCAGTTGGTTAAGCATCTGCTTTCAGCTCAGGTCATGATCTCAGGGTCCTGGGATCAAGTCCCATGTTGGGCTCCCCGCTCAGTGGGGAGTCTGCTTCTCCCTCTCCTTCTACCCCTCCGCACCATTGTGCTCTCTCTAGATCTCTCTTTCCCTCTGAAATAAATCAATAAAGGGGCACCCGGGTGGCTCAGTTGGTTAAGCGACTGCCTTTGGCTCAGGTCGTGATCCCAGGGTCCTGGGATCGAGCCCCGCATCGGGCTCCCTGCTCCACGGGAAGCCTGCTTCTCCTTCTCCCGCTCCTCCTGTTTGTGTTCGCTCTCTTGTTGTGTCTCTCTCTGTCAAATAAATAAATAAAATCTTTAAAGAAAACTTTGTCTAGTCCAAGGTCATGAAAACTGATTTTCTAATTTAAATTATTTATTTTTTAAAAAAGATTTACTTATTTAAGAGAGAACTAGAGAGTGCTCGAGTGGGGGAAGGAGCAGAGGGAGACAGAGGAGGAAGCCGACTTCAGGCTGAGCATTGAGCCTGATACCAAGCTGGATCTCATGACCCTGAGATTATGACCGGAGCCAAATTTTCCAATTTTCCAATTTTCTAATTTTAAATTAATACTGTGTCCTGGAGTAATTTTAACTTAGTTGTGATGTATTATTTAGTTTGCTAATATTGTCTTTTGAACTTTTGTATCTATGTTAATTAGTAAGATAAGCTGTGTTTTCTTTTAATGTCTTAATTTTGTTGTATTTGGGTTTCTAAGTTATGGTTGCTTTCTAAAGGGAATAGAGACCTATTTCCTCTTTTTTTTGTTCTCTAGAAAAGTTTGTATAAGATTGGTGTTCTTTTTTTCTTAAATGTTAGACTTAATTGTTAAAGCCACCTGACTTGGGCTTTTTTTTTGTGGGAAGATTTTTAATTATGGATTCAATTTCTTTTTTCTATCTTTTTAAAAATTTTATTTATTTTATCTTTTTTTAAATCTTTAAAAAAATTATTTATTTGAGAGAGAGTGAGAGAGAGCACAAGTAGGGAGAGTGGCAGAAGCAGGCTCCCTGCTAAGCAGGGAGCCAGACTCGGGGCTCGATCCCAGGCCCTTGGGATCATAACCTGAGCCGAAGGCAGACGCTTAACTGACTGAACCACCCACGCACCCTTATTTATTTATTTTAAAAGTAAACTCTACCACCAATGTGGGGCTTGAACTTACGACTCCAAGATCAAGAGTCGCGTGCTCTATGGACTGAGCCAGTCAGACACCCCATGGATTGAATTTCTTTAATAAATAAAGTCTTACTTAGAATTTCTATTCTGGATCTTCTTATAGACATTTTGATAGGTTATATTTTTTCTAACAGTTTATTTGCTATCAGTTTTCAAAGTTATTGGCAAAAGTTTTTCTTAAAACCCTTTTGGATATTTTTGAATCTATATGATTGATTGGTAATTCTGTACCATTTTTTATTCCTGATATTGATAATTTATGCTTTCTTTTTTCCACACTAGGGTTTGTAAAACTTATTAGTCTTCTTTTATTAGTTGGTTCATAGCCTGTGATCTTTGTTGTTGTATATTTATTTTTTCATTTATTTCCTTCCTTCTACCTTTTAGGTTTAATTTTGTGACCTTTATCTTCTTAAGATAAATGCTTAGAATACTGATTTTTTTATTATTATGTTATGTTAATCACCATACATTACATCATTAGTTTTTGATGTAGTGTTCCATGATTCATTATTTGTGTATAACACCCAGTGCTCCATGCAGAATGTGCCCTCTTTAATACCCATCACCAGGCTAACCCATCCCCCCACTCCCCTCTAGAACCCTCAGTTTGTTTTTCAGAGTCCATCATCTCTCACAGTTCATCTCCCCTTAGAATACTGATTTTTTTTAGCCTTTCTTCTTTTATAATCTATCTGTTTAGAACTGTGTATTTCTTTTAATATGGCTTTAACTGTGTTCCACAAATTTTGGTATATAGTGTTTTATTTTTTAAAATAATCTCTACACCCAACATGGGGCTCAAATTCACAATCCTGAGATCAAGAGTCATTGCTCTACTGGCTGAGACAGCCAGATGCCCTGGTATATACTGTTTTAATTATCATTAATCTTACTGTTTTCTATTTTCCACTGTGATTAGATTTTGAGCCATGGGTCACTTGGAAGCAAATTATATAATTTTCAAACAAATGGTGATTTTCTAGTTATCTCCTAAGTATTGATTTTTAGCTTAACTTCACTGTGATATGAGAACATACTACGTGTGATTTCCAACTGTTGAAGCCTGAGTGGGGTGAGGAGAATATCCATTTAGAGGGACAGTTTGGTGCCAGGTGTTGAGGGTGTCTACATTGGCAGGTATCTATGTAAGGGGGGACCCAAGCAGGGTAAGGAGGACATCTGTGTAGCCTGGCATGGGGGGGGAAAGATATTTGTGTAAGATCATAGGAGCAGTAGCTCTGTTTCACTGGGGGATGTCAGAGCCCAAACGGGGCGGGGGCGGGGGGGCGGGGAGGTGTCCACTCGGGGAACATCTTGGCATAGGTTGTGAAAGAGGGCATTCTGCCATTGATTATCAGAGCCTGAGTAGGGTAAGGAGGATGTCCAATTGTGGCAGTGGTCTGGTGGGGTTATCAGAGCCTGAGTGCAGTAAGGAGGGAACCCATGTGGGAAGGTGGTAGCATTGTCACATTATAGATGTTAGAGGCTAAACTAGTATTTGCAGAGGGTAAAAGCGGCATTGGTCAAGTGAGGGGTCTTGGAGGCTAAGCAGGGTGAGGAGAGCACTGGTGCAGAGTGGGGTGGGATGATGGTAATGGGGAATTCATTACATATAGGAGGATTGCTCAAATAGGTAAATATTGGGGATAACAGGAGCCAAGTTTCTTAACTGTTGGAATAAAAGATACGGAAAGGAAGAAACCTAGAATGGCTTTGTAGTCTTAAATTGGAATTAGAGATATTAATGTGAGCACATAGTTTTCTATATCTAAAGATATAGATACAGAAATAGAGATGGAAATGTGCATGTATACGTGTATGTGTTTGTGTGCACACACATATATATAACATACATATACATATTTTCATACATATATTTTTTAGCTCTGTCTACTGAGAAGGCCTGGGGGTAGTTCTATCCAAAATCAGTGAGCACAACTATTGCCAAAATATGAATTTTTAAATACCATTACCCACTAAAAGAAACCAGAGTTCTCTGGAAGTATTGCTAAGTCCAAGCTGAGGCGAGGGTGTACAAGATGATCCAGTAACATCTTGAGCCTAAAAGTAAGAAGGTTCTCAAAGAATGATGGAAAGATGTCAAAAAGACAGAAATGGCTATTTTGAAACAAGATCAGGCAGTTTCTTGTAAAATTAATCTTATTTATATATATACCTAATAAATATTCAACTTTTATATCTTCAAATATTGCCTCTTCCTCATTGTTTCCTCTCTCTTTCTGGAAGTCTGATTAAATGTTAGACCTGCTCTTTCTATCATCCATGTCTTTTAACTCTCTTACATTTTTCATCATTTGCTTCTTTGTATTGCACTATGGAGAATTTTTTTTTCCAGATTTATATTCCAATTTACTAGTACTCATTTCAGCTGGATTTATTCTGCTCTTAGACTGATCCATTGGATAAGATCCATTATATTTTTGATTTCTAGGAGTTTGGTTTGATTCTTTTTCTGACATGTTTGTTCTTAAATTTTTAGACCTTTAACTTTTTTTTTAAGATTTTATTTATTTGCCAGAGAGCAAGAGCACAAGCAGGGGGAGTGGCAGAGGGAAAAGCAGGCTCCCTGCTGAGCAAGGAGCCCGATGCAGGACTCAATCCCAGGACTCTGGGATCATGACCTGAGCCAAAGGTAGATGCTTAACTGACTGAGCCACCCAGGCGTCCCAGATCTTTAATTTTTTTAAAAAGATTTATGTATTGGGGTGCCTGGGTGGCTCATTCGGTTGGGTGTCCAACTCTTGGTTTCATCTCAGGTTGTGATCTCATGGGTTGTGGGATCAAGACCTGTGTGGGACTCTGCCCTCAGTGGGGAGTATGCTTAAGATTCTCTCCTTCTGCCCCTTCCCCTATTCATGTGAATGCTCACTCTCTCACTCTCTCTCTTTTTTAAAAGATTTTATTGATTTATTTGACACAGAGAGAGAGATAGTGAGAGAGAGAGCATAAGCAGGGGGAGCAGCAGGCAGAAGAAGAGGGAGAAGCAGGCTCCCTGCTGAGCAAGGAGCCTGATGTGGGAATTGATCTCAGGACCCTGGGATCATGACCCGAGCCGAAGGGAGATGCTTAACTGTCTGAGCCACCCAGGCACCCCTCTGTCTCTCTTTAATTTATGTTTTCATTTTAGAGAGATTAAGAGTTCACTGGTGGCAGGGGGAGGAGCAGAGGGAGAAGCAGAGAGAAACTTAAGCAGACTCTGTGCTGAGCACAGAGCTGGATGTGGGGATCAATCTCAGGCCTGAGCTGAAACCCAGAGTCTGCCCTTTAACTAACTGTACCACCCAGGCACCCTAGATCTTAAATTTTTAATTATTATGTTTTTAACTTTCAATTCCAGTATAGTTAACATACAGTGGTATATTAGTTTCAGGTGTACAATATAGTGATTCAGTAATTCTATACTCTGCTCAGTGCTCATCGTGATAAGTGTACTCTTAATCCCCATTGCAGATTTCACCCATCCCCCCACCCACCTACCCTCTGACAACCATCAGTTTGTTCTCCCTAGTTAAGAGTCTGTTTTTTAGTTTGCTTCTTTTTGTTGTTGTTGTTCATTTGTTTTGTTAGGTGTTTTATTTTTTAAAACATAGTAAATATAACTCTTTTATTGCCTGAACCTAGTAATTCACATATCAGACTTTGTGGTTCTGCTCTCTTTTGTTTCTACTGATTGTCACTCATGGTGACTTTTTTGTGTGCTTTGTAATTTTGACTGTGAGCTCTAATTTTCCTTGAAACTTTGTGTGTGAAAATTACTTGAGGATTAGATGATAACTGGATTTATCCAGATAGGATTTTGAGTTTGCTTCTGTTGGGTGATCTAGTGATATTACCAGTCTAGGACAACTTTCAACATTAAATTCTTAGCATAAAGTGAAATAAGTCAAGCAGAGAAAGACAATTATCATATGGTTTCACTCATGTGGAACATAAGGAATAGAGTGGAGGACCACAGGGGAAGGGAGGGAAAACTGAATGGGAAGAAATCGGAGAGGGAGACAAACCATGAGAGACTCTGGACTCCGGGAACCAAACTGAGGGTTACAGAAGGGGGGTGTGGGGGGTTGATAAGTATTAGGGAGGGCACCTGTGGTGATGAGCATTGGGTGTTATACACAACTAATGAATTGTTGAACACTACATCAGAAACTTAGGATGTACTATATGCTGGCTAACTGAACATAAAAAAATAAAATAAAATAAAAATGCAAAAAACAAAATAAATTCTTAGCATAAAGTTTTTCAGACATTACAGATGATATGAATGAGTTGTAACTCATTGTATAAGCCACATTGAGGTTATGAATGCACAGGGGATTTTTTTTCAAAATTTACCATGACGCATATTAGAAATATATTAGGGTGTGGGGCGCCTGGGTGGTTCAGTTGGTTGAGCAACCAACTCTTGATTTTGTCTCAGGTCATGAACTCAGGGTCATGGGATTGAGCCCTGCGTCATGTTCCACACTCAGCACAGAGAGAGTCTGCTTAAGATTCTCTCCCTCTCCCTTTGTTCCTCCCCCAAGGCTCTCACTTGCTCTCTCAAATAAATAAATATATCAAAAAAAAAAAAAAAAGAAATATATTAGGGTGCATGTATCTTTTTGAATTAGTGTTTTTGTATCCGTTGGGTAAACACCCAGTAGTGGAATTACTAGACCATATGGTAATTCTATTTTTATTTTTATTTTTATTTTTTTATTCAAAACCTTGTGTCAAGGGCTGACTTTCAATAAATCACAGCGAGGGATTTATTTTTAATTTTTTGAGGAATCTTCGTACTATTTTCCATAGTGGCTGCACCAGTGTCTTCCCACCAACAGTGCACAAGGGTTCCTTTTTCTCCACATCCTCATCAGCACTTGTTGTTTCTTGTGTTTTTTATTTTAGCCATTCTGACAGATGTGACATATTATATATATATATATATATATTATATGTATATATATATATATAATATATATCATTATGTTATATGTCATTGTGGTTTTGATTTGCATTTCCCTGATGAGTGACTTTAAGCATTTTTTCATGTATCTGTTGGCCATCTGGATGTTTTCTTTGGAGAAATGTGTGTTCATGTCTTCTGCCCATTTTTAATTGGATTATTTGTTTTTTTGTGTGTGTTGAGTTGTATAAGTTCTTTATATATTTTGGATACTAACCTCTTATTGGATATATCATTTGCAAATACCTTTTCCCATCCAGTAGATTGTCTTTTTGTTGATTGTTTCCTTTGCTGTGCAAAAGCTTTTTATTTTGATGTAGTCCCAGTAGTTTATTTTTGCTTTTGTTGCCTCAGGAGGCATAACTACAGGTGATGTCAGAGAAATTACTTCCTGTGTTCTCTTTTAGGATTTTTTCAAATGCCCAATTTTAAATCATGTAATCTTTTGGTCAGTTACTTATACTTTCTGTGCTTCAGTTTCCTCAACTGTAGTAGTATCTATCTCATAGAATTGTTTTGAAGATTATATGAGAGGCACGTGGGTGGCTCAGTTGGTTAAGCCTTTGGCTCAGGTCATGATCCCAGGGTCCTGGGATTGAGCCCCACATCGAGCTCCCTGCTCAGCGGGAGCCTGCTTCTCTCTCTCCCTCTGCCTGCTGCTCCCCCAGCTTGTGCTCTTTCTCTCTGTCAAATAAATAAATAAATAAAATCTTTTTAAAAATTAAGATAATGTTCTTTTAAAAAATTATATGAGTCATTAAATGGGAAGCACTAAAAGTATCAACTGTTAGTTGAACATTTAGTGGAACATTGAAAAAGTTTAATGAATGTTAGTTGGCTTTTTTTTTTTTCCCCCCACTGGAGGGAAGAGAAAGCTGAACTTAAGAAACAAAGTAAAACATATTTTAAAGAGCTAAGAAGTATCATCTCTTAGAGGGAACTTTCTTAGCTATATTTTGTATTTCTATTATATCCAGTGCATAAGTCTCTTATATTTTATGTTTAACTGGCATCCTTCCCAAAAGACTAACATTCTCAAGAGGAGAAACCCTATCCTATTCATTAACTCATTCATTCATTCAGCCAGTCAACAAATACTTTAGTACAATCTATATTTCAGTACCAGCCACTAGAAAGATAAAGTCCTTGCTTTCACTGAGTTTGCATTCCAAAGGAGGAAGCCAGACAGTAAACCCAAACAAATGTGATGGTTACATATTTTGATAAAAGCTATGCCAGAGTGGAGGTTAGGTTGCTGGGGTGGCAGAGCACAAAATAGGTCTTCAGTAACTTTTCTTGAACTACTATGTAAGTATAGAGGATAAGGAAAAAAAAAAAAAAAGGATGAGTTAATAGTTATTAAGTATTTGCTATAAGCTAAGCATAGCATAGTACTAAATACTATAGCTCTGCACTGTAAGTACTATATATTAATTGTATTATTTAATTCTCACAATAGCCCTGAAAGACCCATTTTACAGATGAATTAAAGGCTCAGGAGTTTAAATGACTTGTTCAAGGTCACAGGTAGTAACTATCAGAACACAAATTTTAATCCAGAATCAAAGCTAATGCTTTTATTTCTACCTCTTTTTAATTGAAGTATAACTAACATATATATATTATATTATTATAACATTGTATGAGGGCACCTGGGTGGCTCAGTAGGTTAAGCATCTGCCTTTAGCTCAGGTCATGATCCCTGGGTCCTGGGATAAAGTCTTTCGATGGGCTCCCTACTTAGAGGGGAATATGTTTCTCCCTCTCCCTCTGCCCCCACCCCCAGCTCATGTACTATATCTGCTCTCTCTCTCAAATAAATAAATAAAATATTTAAAATATATATTTGTGTATATATATAAATATGTTATATATATAATATATATGCTTTTATTTTACCTTTTTTTTTTTAAAGATTTTATTTATTTATTTGAGAGAGAGAATGAGATAGAGAGAGAGAGCATGAGAGGGGGGAGGGCCAGAGAGAGAAGCAGGCTCCCCGCCGAGCAGGGAGCCCGATGCGGGACTCGATCCAGGGACTCCAGGATCATGACCTGAGCCGAAGGCAGTCGCCTAACCAACTGAGCCACCCAGGCGCCCTATTTTACCTTTTTTAATGGAAGTATAATTAACATATAATTATATAATATATATCATTATGTTATATATATTATAGTTCTATATTATTAGATATATATTATATATGATGTTATATATAATATATGTATATTATTATACTTCAACATGTATATATACAAAATACAGATATGTTACATATTTTGTTATTACATATTGTTATCTATTGTTATTATAATATATAGTTATATATTGTTATATATAATATATAATTATATGTTAATTATACTTCAACAGAAAAGGTAAAAATAAAAGCATATATAACATATTTATATATATACACAAATATATATTTTAAATATTTTATTTATTTGAGAGAGAGAGACAGCAGATATAGTACATGAGCTGGGGGTTGGGGGCAGAGGGAGAGGGAGAAGCAGACTCCCCTCTGAGTAGGGAGCCCATCGAAAGGCTCCATCCCAGGACCCGGGGATCACAACCTGAGCTGAAGGCAGATGCTTAACTTACTGAGCCACCCAGGTGCCCCCATACAGTGTTACATTAGTTTCAGGTGTATAACATATTGACTGGACAGTTCTATATGTTACTCAGTACTCACCACAAATAGTGTAGTCACCATCTGTCACCATACAGCGTTATTACAATATTATTGACTATATTCCCTATGCTGTACTTTTCATCTTTGTGACTTTTTTATAACTGGAAGCCAGTGCTTTCAATTATGATATAAGAGCTGGTAAATTCGGGGCACCTGGGTGGCTCAGTTGTTAAACGTCTGTCTTCGCCTCAGGTCATGATCCCAGGGTCCTGGGATCGAGCTCCGCATCGGGTTCCCTGCTCAGCGGGAAGCCTGCTTCTCCCTCTCCCACTCCCCCTGCTTGTGTTCCCTCTCCCGCTGTGTCTCTCTCTGTCAAATAAATAAATAAAATCTTAAAAAAAAAAAAAAAAGCTGGTAAATTCTTCTAGGCAAGCAGTTGATTTGGGAGAAGGTTGGTGGTAGACCTATGAGAAAGACCTTTTGAGGGGCGCCTGGAGGCTCAGATGGTTAAGCATCTGCCTTCGGCTCAGGTCATGATCTCCAGGTCCTGGGATCAAGCCTCACATGGGGCTCCCAGCTCAGCGAGGAGTCTGCTTCTCCCTCTCCCTCTCCCCTTGCTGTGCTCTGTGTGTGTGTGTCTCTCTCAAATAAATAAATAAATCTTAAAAAAAAAAAAAAGACCTTTTGGATTTGGGGCAGAACTAAGTCTGTTGAAGATTAAGCCTGTAAAGCAGATTCAAAGTGCAAAAATACCAGCCAGTAGGAAAAAAAATTACTGGTGTTGCTAGGAGTAATTTGTCCCTCCTCCTATCACCTATAGTTTAGGACTCTACTGTTCTACCACTTGCTCTGTATAATTGGGCAAAATTCTTAACCTCTTTCAACTAAAATTTCTTATCTGACAAATAGAGATGATAATACCTGCCAAACCTGATCAAGTAAAATACTGTGTACGACTTATAAATTGGAATGATGTTTTAATTATTTAATGGACATACTGCTGCAGGGTGGTCACTGGGTTGTATATTTTTCTGTCCTCCACAGTACAAAAAGGGATCATCCTATGGTGTATGTTTGTAGACCCTTAGTAAATATTAGTTGAATAAATGAATGACATTCATCAGGCTTTTTAGCTATTATAATAATGTGCAGCAAGAACATGTAAGCTGGCATAGCTTTGTTAGTAATTTCAGTTATCTTGATAGTTTTGAGTTCACCTGAGCTGTACTGTATCTTGGATCTCAATTGTATTAAAATAATTTTTTGCTTCTGAGAACCCATTTTATTTCATTTTTAGCAATCTTGCCTGGTGCTTAAATAGCTTGGGAAAGAGTGGGAATATGATATAGTGGAAGCATTCGGCTTGCTGAAGCAAGAATACTTTGGGTTTGTGATGCCTAGCTGTGGGTACAGATGAGATAAGCATGCCAGATGCTGTACAGTATTTGTTAAAATTTCTAGATTTTAATATGACCATCAGAATTAAAACTAGTGTTAGGCTTTTGTCTTCCAAGTTAAAAACTAAAATTAAAGAATATGATTTGGCACTATTATTGTTTGAATAACATATGCTACTAAATCTGAGAAACTAGTTTTAGGTACAGAACCCTTCATATTTAAAAATATCACTATTTTAAAGTTGTTTATTTGAGAATTTCATCTCCATAATGTACATACTTTAAAAAGAAGCTTTACTATCCTGCTTTGGCCCTGATCATATTAACTTAAATAATTTTCTCTCTGTTTCTTCCCTCTATTTTCATTGAAACACAGGAATTAGGGGATAACCTTTAACCACCTTCCTGTGTACTACAGAATAGTGTAGGCCTTCCTAAAGAATGAAATGGGCCTTTACCAGATGAAATAACTAATAATCCACACATGATTTCAAGGGGATGGTTTGAAGGCTGTTCTGTTCTATTTTTAAGTACTTCTACTAGTTAATAATGCTATCTAAATTATAACACCAGAGTTATTCCTTTGGTTTAAGGTTTTGTTCTTGTTAAGATGCAGACATCCGGGGCGCCTGCATGGCTCAGTCAGTTAAGCATCTGCTTTTGGCTCAGGTCATGATCCTGGAGTCCCAACATTGAGCCCCACATTGGGCGCCCTGCTCAGTGGGGAGTCTGCTTCTCCCTCTGCCCCTTCCCCCCACACTTTCTCTCTCAAATAAATAAAATCTTTTTTGAGAGAGAGAGAGCGAGAGAGCATGAGCAAGGTGAGGGGCAGAAGGAGAGGGAGAAGCAGACTCCTTGCTGAGCAGGGGGCCCGATGGCGGGGCTCGATCCTGGGACCTTGGGATCATGACCTAAGCCTAAGGCAGATGGTTAACTGACTGAGCTACCCAGGCGCTCTGAAGGATTTTAAAAATCTCTTTTTAATATGAAGTCATCCAGGGCAACCCTCTCAGGTTCCCTCCCTCTTCAGGAGCTTTATACTCTATCACTCAATAAACTTTGGAAGGCAGCTATGCTAACCACTATACCACCAATGCTCCATATCACTCAATAAACTTTGTACTATCGCTCAATAAACTTTGCCTGCCCACCAAAAAAAAAAAAAAAAAAAAGAAAAGAAAAAAGAAATCCATTCATTTAAGAAATACTTATTGAGTGCTTACTGTATACCAGGTGCTGTTCTAGGTACTGGAGATCAAGCTGTGAACAAGATTGACTGCACCTCTGTGGAGGACAAGAGGGAGATACATAGTATATTCACAAATAAGTTATAAGAAATAGGAGGAGCAGCTGTTTTTATGCAAAGTGGGTAAGAAAATCCTCTTTAATAATGTTACATTTGACAGAGACTTGAAGGAAGTGAGGGTATGAGCCATATGAATATCTGAACAAAGGGGCTGATGTGATGGCATGATTGGTATGTTTGAGGACTTATCAAGGAGGCCAGTACGGCTGGAGTGGATTGAAGAAGAGTAGAATTGTAGGAGATGGTCAGTAAAGTAATGAATAGCTTTGAGCAGATTTTTTAAAAATACATTTTTCTGTTTTGAATAATTTTTGGTGCACAGAAAGCTGCTAAGATAATATTCCCATCTACCTCTTTTCTAGTTTCCCCCAGCATTAACATCACCATGACAAACTAAGAAACCAGCATTGGTAAATTACTATTAATTAAACTCCAGACTTAATTTGGATTTCATAGTTTTTCCACTAATGTCTTTTTCCTATTGAAGGATCCAACTCAGGATGCCATATACATTTAATCATTATGTCTCCTTCATCTCTTTTGGTCTGTGACAGTTGCTTACTCTTTCCTTGTTTCCTATGACCTCAACAGCCTTAAGGATCTCTGGCCAGGTGTTTTATAGAATGTTCTTCAATTGGGTTTATCTGATAATGTTTTCCAAATGACTAGACTGGGATTATAGGTTTTTAAGAATACCCAGAATTTCAGTGCCCTTTTCCAGGAGGTGAAGCTAACTCCATCCTTGCTTGGAGGGCTGACTCACTTCCAAATTAGAGTATAGAGAAACCTGGCAATGTTGTTTTAACAGTGATTAAGATTAATATTACCAGTGGTAAGCTATGTTGATATGATGCGATGAGTTGAATAGATTTTGATATAGAGATAACATGTGAGAAGGTGTGATTTTTGTAAAAGCTTTGTCCACTATGATTTTCCATAGACTATACTTACTAAGAAGTATACATAATATGTGGTAAAGTTAATTTAAATCTAGATTTTTTAATAAAGATTTTTAAATTTATTCACTTGACAGAGAGAGAGAGAGAGAGAGAGAGCATGAGCAGGGGGGAGGGGCAGAGGGAGAGGGAGAAGCAGACGCCCGCTGAGCACAGAGCCCGATGCGGGGCTCGATCCCAGGACCCTGGGATCATGACCTGAGCCGAAGGCAGACGCTTAACCAACTGAGCCACCCAGGCGCCCCTAAATCTAGATTTTTGACATTTTTCCTTACTTTCCACAGTTATTCTCTAGCACCAGAGATTGTTATTTTGTGGTGTATGTATGTGAAAGAGAGAGAAAAAGGAGAGGGAAGAAGGCTTTGTCTACTTGTGCCTGTTTTTGTAGTAACCCACATGCATGTCAGTAGTTGCAATGACTAAAGACTATATAGAATCACATAGGTCAGTAGTTTGTTAATTTGTAAAAGTTCTGAATTTCACATCTTTTTAACTCTCATTCTACTCAGAGTTGGCTGTATTAAACACTATTATTACATCCCAAATAATTTTATTTTTGTTGCAAACTTAGGGGACTTTAAAAGTGTTTACTTCTATTAAAATGCATTGTAGCTTACTTACTTTGCAATGTGGGATGGAATTAATATTGGATGAGTAGACTGAAGGTGTGTGTTTTTTGTCCTGTCCCATTACTTCCCAAATATGACTAGTTCATTTAACTAAATTTTCACATTTATAAAATGAGAATAGCCATGCCTTTTACTTAACATGGACTGTCAGAGGTGCTCCATGTAAATAAAATTTAAAGGCCATTAAATAGTTTGGGGAAAAAATAGTTTTAAGTAAAATATTCCAATTAAGCAACTGGAGTAACTTAGTTTAAGGTTGTTTTAAGGATTAAATGAGATCATGTACATAAAGACAGTACCTGACACATAATAAATTCTCAATAAACAGAAAATAGCTGATAGAGGTAAAATTTTCTATTGCTTCATTTTTCTGATCCTATTTAAGAAAAATAGTTGTTTTGTTCATTCTTCATAAGCCTTTGATAATTTCCTGTTGCTAAAGAAATTATAACAGAAGCTAACTAATCAGATGTCAGGGATACTATAGAGAGAATCCCTACCTGCAAACTGATGGCTGACTAGATGACTTCTATGGTTCCTTCCAATTCTATGATTTTTTTAAAGTAATCTCTACACCCAGTGTGGGGCTCAAACTCATGACCCCAAGATCGAGAGTCACATGCTCTACCAACTGAGACAGCCAGGTGCTCCTATGATTTTATGTTTTAATATCTATTATACCTATCTGACAGGGTTTGATAAGGGTAACCAAAATAATATATGTGAAAACTCTGTGTAGACATAGAGTACCATACAAATATGTGATATTTATATACCACTAATTAGCTAGTTAACAGAGATTCATTCAGTAAATGTAAAAACTGTATTCACTGGCAATTGGAAATAACTAATAACTATTTATTAGAGAGCAGGGTACACCTGATGTGTTGAGATTTTTTTTTTTTTCTGGTGACACCTAGAGTTTACTATTAATTGTTACTGTTTGTTTATGTTTCTTTTCCTAGCTAGACAATTACAGTACTTTTTTATATAACTTACATTCTCCTATTTCTTCCAGTCCATTTACTTTCTATGACAGTTCTTTCGAAGGCAATGCCCAGAGAGGTTGCTATGGTTAAGGTTATAATTCAGCATTTCCATTAAGGAGATGCCTTTCCAAAAACCATTTAAAAATAGACAGTAGCTCCCTGCAATCAGATTAATCAGATTCTCTCAGCTTGATGCTACTACTCTTGGTTTAACTTCAGCAACACAGAACCAGTTTTATGGTGACTTCAAAAGAGAAGCTAGAACTGGAAAGTAAAATTATTTTGAAACCTGCTGTAATGTCTACTGCCAATTATTTCTTCTCATTATGAGAATAATACATACTTTGTACTATCCTGCTGCTGTTGCAAAAAAAAAAAAATGTTTTACTACTCGTCTTTTTTTTTTTTTTTTTTTTTTTTTTTACATTTTCTTCAGTTTTCATTTACTGATCCTACCAGATCATTTCAAAGTCAAATTGTAATTTTATTTTCTGGTTCCCTAAGGGGTAGCATTTAAAGAAAATTGTAGCAAATTACTCTATATCCTTAGTCTGAATTTTATTTTACCACTATGAACAAAGGCATTTTCCTAGATATTTTTGATATAATTCCTGAAGATAGTTTCTCAGATCTTTCTCAGTATCAAAAGCCAGGCTGAGATTCTTATTTTGTCCCTGGTTGCTGTGTTTTGTTACTTACCGTGACAAGCATTCCTGTTTCTTTTCTTTTTTTTTCCTTCTTCCCTAGTTTATTTTCTGAATTTAACAGTGGGGAATCCATTTGACTGTGCTCACAGCAGGTAATAAGTACTGTGGTAGTCACTGGATTGGTTTCTTTGGATGGTTAAAAGAATGAGAGGGTAATTAAGCTTTTCTGGAGCTGCCAACTGTATTGGGGGTTTGGTGCATTTTTAAGGCTTATTTAAAAATAGCTTCTTCAGAAATTGAATTATTTAACCAGTAGAATTCCTGAGGGCATATTCCTTTATCTGGTAGAGATTACTTACATGACTGAGATTTGTATCAAGTAGAAGAAAACCCTCTTTTATGTAAGGCTAGAATTAATGTTGTACTATCTCATTCTGAATTACAATGTTAAATTTATGATTTTTTATGGAGTGCTTTTTTCTCCCCTAAACAATACATACTTTAAAAAAAAATGCAGGCTTCTAAAAAACTGAAGAAACATTTATTCAGATATTTTAAATATCCAGATTCAGCCATGATCTTTGCTTCTTGAACCCCAAATCTAAATCTAGATAAAATACAGAAGAGCCATTATTTTTATGAACTATAGTTATGATGTCTAAAATTTTATCTAAGTAAACTGGGTTGTTGTTATCTCTAAGACCCAAGCCTTCTAATTGAACTATAAAGGAGAGAGAGCAGAACTATAACCACTTCTAGTCAGCATAGTACTGGACATCCTAGTTAGAACAGTTAACTAAGAAAAGGAAATAAAATGTACCCAAATTGGAATAAAGAAGTAAAATGATCTGTTTGCAGATGAAATGAGTTTATATTTAGAAAACCCTAAAGATCCCACAAAAAAACCTGTTAGAACTAATAAATGAATTCCACAAGGTAGCAGGATACAAAGTGAACACACAAAAATCAGTTGCATTTCTATACACAAACAATGAACAATCTGAAGGGGAAATTATGAAATTATTCTATTTAAAATAACATCAAAAAGAATAAAGTAGGAATTAATCAAGAGGTGAAAGTCTTGTATAATGAACTACAAAATATTGCTGAAAGAAATTAAAGAAGACACATAAATGGGAAGACATCCCATGTTCATAGATTGGTAATACATAATATTGTTAAGATGTCAATGCTACCTAAGGTAGTATTGCCAAGATCTTTCAATAGGCAAGATCTTTTCAACAAATGGTGCTGAGAAAACTGGATATCCATACAAAGGAATGAAGTTGGACCCATACCTAACAGTGTATATAAAAGTTTACTCGGGCGCCTGGGTGGCTCAGTTGGTTGAGCGACTGCCTTCAGCTCAGGTCATGATCCTGGAGTCCCGGGATCGAGTCCTGCATCGGGCTCCCTGCTCGGCGGGGAGTCTGCTTCTCCCTCTCCCGCTCCCCCCTCTCGTGCTCACTCCCTCTCTCTCTCAAATAAATAAATAAAATCTTTAAAAAAAAAGAATCAGACGTTTAACTGACTGAGCACCCAGGTGCCCCTAAAAGAAAACAAAAACAAAAAAACCCTTAATTTTAAAAAGGAAAGCAACGGGGCGCCTGGGTGGCTCAGTTGGTTAAGCGACTGCCTTCGGCTCAGGTCATGATCCTGGAGTCCCAGGATCGAATACCACGTCAGGCTCCCTGCTCAGCAGGGAGTCTGCCTCTCTCTCTGACCCTTCCCCGTCTCATGTGCTTTCTCTCTCTCATTCTCTCTCTCTCAAATAAATAAATAAAATCTTTTAAAAAAATAAAATAAAATAAAAGTTTACTCAAAGTGGATCAAAGACCTAAATGTAAGACCTACAACAGTAAAAGTCCTAAAAAAACAAAAAACAAACAAACAACCCCCCCAAAAAAACCCTAGGGCAAAAGCTTCATGACATTGGATTTTACAGTGATTTCTTGGGTATGACACCAAACAGCATAGGCAACAAAAGAAAAGATAGACAAATTGGACTTCGTGACAATGGAAAACTTTGTGCATGAAAATACACTAACAACAGAATAAAAAGGCAACCCACAGAATGGAAGAAAATATTTGTAAATCCTATATCTGATAAGGGATTAGTATCTAGAATATATCAAGAACCCCTTAAACTCAACAAAAAACAAATCCAATTCAAATATGGGCAAAGGACTTGAATAAATGTTTCTTCAGAGATGTACAAATGGCCTATAAGCACATGAAAAGATGCTCAACGTCATCAGCGAAATCCAAATCAAAACCTCAATGAGATACCACCTCACACCAGTCAGAATGGCTAAAATTAACAAGTCAGGAAATGACAGATGTTGGTGGGGATGCGGAGAAAGGGGAACCCTCCTACACTGTTGGTGGGGATGCCAGCTGGTGCAGCCACTCTGGAAAACAGTATGGAGGTTCCTCAAAAAGTTGAAAATAGAGCCACCGTATGACCCAGAAATTGCACTACTGGGTATTTACCCCAAAGATACAAAAGTAGGGATCCGAAGGGGTATGTCCACCCCGATGTTTATAGCAGCCATGTCCACAATATCCAAACTGTGCAAAGAGCCCAGATGTTCATCGACAGATGAATGGATAAAGAAGTAGTGTGTGTGTGTGTGTGTGTGTGTATACACACACACAATTGAATGAAAGTATAATGGTGGTTGCCAGGGACTGGGGGAGAAGGGAATGGGGAGTTATTGTTTAATGAGTATAGAGTTTCAGTTTTACAAGGTGAGGAGAATCCTGGAGATGGATGGTGGTGATGTATTTAACACCACTGAATTGTTTACTTAAAATGATTAAGGTGGTAAATTCTATGTTGTGTGTCTTTACTATAATAAAAAATTTTTTTTTAAAGAGATAATGGGAGTAGAGAAAGTAGAGGCAACAAGTATATTGCTCTTTCAGGTTTGGTTGTAATGAACAGCAGAGAAATGGGATATTGGCTGGGGAGGTGAGATGTTGTTGGTCAAGAAACTTATATTTTAACATTGGAGATACTTTATACTGTTGGGAATCACTTATAGAGTGGGAAAGTTGATAATGTGTGAGAGAAGACAACTTCAGGAGTAATATCCTTGGTTATTGATAGGGAATGGAATCTAATGAGATAAGTGGAAGAAATGGGCTTAGGAGCATGGACAGTTTTACCATTGTAATGGAAGAGTTTATGGTTACAGGTGCACATAGTTTGGCAGATTTGGTGATAGGACCTTCTGTGAGTTCTAATCATTTCTGTTTTCTCAAAAATGAGGAGAGGGAAGGAGGAGAGAGTGAATTGATTAAGAAAAAAATATAGTAAGTTGTTAACACGAAAGCCCTCTTAAAGTTAGTGGTCATGAATTAAAGGCAGACCTTGAGTTCCAAAGAGAACAGTGGAAGGGATGAGGAGGTTGGAGAGGAGGGATGAGTCTGGTTCATTTTAAGGGACATACAGAGTTATTGGCGATGAGAGACTGTGATATAAGGGATTATCAGGGAGATGTTGGCTTCTTTTGGTGACTGAGCTATAGGACATGATTGGATTGATTCTTTTTTTAAATTTTTGTTTTTATTGGGGCTCCTGGGTGGCTCATTCAGTTAAGCGTCTGCCTTGGGTTCAGGTCATGATGCCAGGGTCCTGGGATTGAGCCCCGAGTCGGGCTCCCTGCTTGGCAGGGAGCCTGCTTCTCCCTCTCCCGCTCCCCCTGCTTGTGCACTCACTCTCTCTCTCTCTTTGTCAAATAAATGAATAAAATTTAAAAAAAGATTTTATTTTTTTTTTTTTTTAAAGATTTTATTTATTTGAGAGAGAGAGAGAGTGAGAGAGAGAACGCAAGAGGGGGTAGGGTTAGAGGGAGAAGCAGACTCCCCGCCGAGCAGGAAGCCTGATGTGGGACTCGATCCCGGGACTCCTGGATCATGACCTGAGCCGAAGGCAGTCGCTTAACCAACTGAGCCACCCAGGTGCCCAAAGATTTTATTTTTATTTTATGTTTTGAAAGAGAAAGCACGCAAGTGGGGGGAGGAACAGAGGCAGAGGGAGAGAGAGAATCTCGACCAGACTCCACTCTGAGCATGGAGCCTGATGTGGGGCTCCATCTCACAACACCAAGACCACAACCAAGCTGAAATCGAGAGTTGGATGTTCAACCAGCTGAGCCACCCAGGTGCCCCTATTAGACTGATTCTTTTTTTTTTTTTTTTTTGCTATTTATGTAAGCTTATTTTTTAATTTATTTTCATTTTTTTATTATGTTCAGTTAGCCACTGTATAGTACATCATTAGTTTTTGATGTAGCATTCAATGATTCCTTAGTTGCGTATAACATCCAGTGCCCATCACCACATGTGCTCTCCTTAGTACCCATCACCTTGTTACCCCATCCCTCCACCCCAGTCTCCCCTCTAAAACCCTCAGTCTGTTTCCTAGGTTCCATAGTCTCTCATGGTTCGTCTCCCTCTCTGACTTCTCCCCCTTCAGATTTCCCTCCCTTCCCCAATGGTCCTCTGTGCTATTGCTTATGTTCCACATATGAGTGAAACTATATGATAATTGACTTTCTCTGCTTGACTTACTTAAAGCAGATGATTCTCAACCCTAGCTACATGGTTACCTAGAATTTCTAAATAGCTTGTATAATAAAAGCTGCCAGGCTTCTTTGTTATGCCATTTATTTATTTATTTTATTTATAAAAGTAATACTATGTTATGATTAAAAATTCAAATAATACAGAAAATGAAAAGTATAAAGTCCCCTAACTTTTCATTCCTACTACCCAAAGGTAACCGTCCACTTACTTAGAACTATGTGTATGTGTTAACATCTAAATCCATTTTTAAAATACTATTATCTTACTTCTTTCTCTTAATAATATATCTTGGGGTGCTCCTGGGTGGATCAGTTGGTTAAGCGTCTGCTTTGGGCTCAGGTCATGATCTCAGGGTCCTGGGATTGAGCCCCACATCAGGGAGCCTGCTTCTCCCTCTCCTCCCTGCTCCTGCTGTCTCAGTCTCTCTCTCTTTAAAATAAATAAATAAAATCTTTAAAAAATAATATATCTTGGGGGCACCTGGGTGGCTTAGTCATTAAGCGTCTGCCTTCAGCTCAGGTCATGATCCCGGATCCTGGGATCGAGCCCTGTGTTGGGCTCCCTGCTCAGCCAGGAGCCTACTTCTCCCTCTCCCACTCCCCCTGCCTGTGTTCCTTCTCTCGCTGTGTCTCTCTCTCTGTCAAAATAAATAAAATCTTAAAAAAAAAAATTTATTAAAAAAATAAAAAATAATATATCTTGGACATCTCTCTGCAGCAGAATATATAGATTTAACTTATTCTTTTTATTGGCTGCATTATGTTCCATTGTATTTAATCAGTGACCTATTGGAAGGACATTTGGATTATTTTTAGGTTTTTGCTGCAGTGAATATCTTTAAATGTATGTCTTGGAGTACTTTTATGCCTTTATCAGTAGGATAAATTTCTAATACTAGGTTGAAAGATATGTGTACTTTATAAATATTAGATTTCTTAAAAATATATTAGATCTACCCATATTGGTCTTCAAAACATTTTCATCAATTTATATTCTCATCAGCAGTATATGGAGTATCGATTTCTGTATACTCTTCTTCCCTCCCTCCCTGAAGTGCGTATTGTATAGTAATGTTATTTAAGTGGTTTGTGTTAATCTAAATTCAAAGTATTATAATTGACTTACTGTTTGTTTCTAGTAAACTAAAAGAGAGGGAAGAGTACTGCTACTTTATAATATTAAGTCCTTTTATATATATTTATTTTTTATATACTTGAAAAATATATGTACATATAAGTACATGTTATATGTACATATATTCATATATATATTGGTTTTTATATGTACTATCTACAATTTATAATAAACACAATCAAATATTAATACCCTTAGAGACTACAACCAATTAATTGTGCTGCCACATTATTTTGTGTGTGTTTGTGCTCATCTCCTAATAAACTTTGCTGTTTCTATTTAATTGAAGAGTAGCTTGAGATTTTAGGAGAAATCGATTTCTGAACAACTGTTACTATTTACATATAATTTGGAAATTGGATTGTCTTTGATACAACATAACAAAAACAAAATAGAGAAAAACAACTAGGTGTTAAGGCAGATATAAGTTTGCAACACTACACACAACTTCAGATTTAAAGTATTTACCTTGGGCGCCTGGGTGGCTCAGTTGGTTAAGCGACTGCCTTCGGCTCAGGTCATGATCCTGGAGTCCCTGGATCGAGTCCCGCATCGGGCTCCCTGCTCGGCAGGGTGCCTGCTTCTGCCTCTGATCCTCCCCCCTCTCATGTGCTCTCTCTCTCTCATTCTCTCTGTCTCAAATAAATAAATAAAATCTTAAAAAAAAAAAATCTTAAAAAAAAAAATAAAGTATTTACCTTAATTAAAACAACCTCATTTTCTAGTACAATTGACTTTATAATATATAAATGTTATCAACTCAAATGTATAAAATAAATGTATACTTAAAAGCAAGTTATTTTAATTATAACATGAAAAATAAAACTCTTGATTTTAAAAATGTTGATTAACATCGAATCAGAGATTTTTATGCTTTCCTTTTGAGGTCTTAAGTCACAATTTAGTTTTTTAAAATTTTTATTTATTTTTATTTAAATTCAATTAGCCAACATATAGTACATCATTAGTTTTTGATGTAGTATTCAATGATTCATTAGTTGCTTGTAATACCCAGTGCTCATCACATCACATGCCCCCTTAACGCCCATCACCCAGTTACCCCATCCCCCCACCCACCTCCCTTTCTGCAACCCTCAATTTGTTTCCCGGAGTCAAGAGTGTCTCATGGTTTGTCTCCCTCTCTGATCTAGATTTGTCAGAATATATGGACTTGTAATAAATAGCTTTGCTTTCAAATGTATTTATTTTTATACTATAGAGATGTATTACTTACTTTTAAACTAGCTATACAGTATTTTCAGTCTTTTGGCCTCCTGCAGCTATCTTTACAAAAACAATGGAGTTTTTGGTGAAGTGTTTGAATTGCAGTTTCTTCACTGTCCTTAGTTTCCCAAAATAGATATATCAGGTGCCTTTGTTACTATAACATTGTCACCTCAAGTAAATTTACTTCTTGGTTTAACATTGAGTAATACTTTTTTCTCTATCTTTAGAAGTCTCTCATGATCTCATTATCAAGATTATACCTTGAAAGGATCATTTTATAGTTGGATGGTAAACAGCTAAGGTTAAAAGTATGGAACAGAGATATATAGATGCTAGAAAGAAATGGTAAGGGTACCATAATGCCACACTTCATTGGATGTATAAGTGAAGTACAGTATGATTAAAAGACCTGTTCTCTTGAGTCACAGGTCAGTATTCTTTCTAATCTGAATAGTTCCTACTTTCATACTGCTTTCCTGCTAGGGTGGCCGTTAAAAGTAGCAAGGGCCAGGATTTTAAAGAAATTAGTCTGGAACTAAAAGAAAAAAGTTTGATAAATACCAGATTTTAATATGAAAGTATTTACACCATTAGTTGTTTTTTTTTTAAGATTTTATTTATTTATTTATTAGAGAGCGAGTGAGAGAGAAACAGCATGAGAGGAGAGGGTCAGAGGGAGAAGCAGGCTCCCCGCTGAGCTGGGAGCCCGATGTGGGACTCGATCCCAGGACCCCGGGATCATGACCTGAGCCGAAGGCAGATGCTTAACGACTGAGCCACCCAGGCGCCCCTACACCATTAGTTTTAAACTGTATTAGTTTTCCAGGGCTACTATAGCCACATGTCATAGATTTGTTGGGTCAATTACCAGAAATTTATTTTCTCACAGTTCTGTAGGCTAGAAGTCCAAGATCAAGGTGTCAGCAGAATTGACTTCTATTGAGACCTTTCTCCTTGGCTTTTTTTTTTTTTTTTTTTATGATTTTATTTATTTATTTGACAGAGAGAGGTACAGCGAGAGAGGGAACACAAGCAGGGGGATCTCCTTGGCTTGTATAGGTGGCTGTCATCTCCTTGTGTCTTCACAATTGTGTTCTCTCTGTACCTGGATGTGTCCAGATGTCCTCTTTCTTATAAGGACACAAGTCATATTGGATTAGGTTCACTTTAAGTTAAAATGAAGTCATTACCTCTTTAAAGGCCCTGTTGCCAAATATAGTCACATCATAAGCTACTGGCGGTTAGGATTTCAACATACAAATTTTGGGGCAACACAATTCAGCCCATAACATATTCTACTACTGATACTAATTCTTTAGCTAGGTAAAATTTGGAGGCCCACATTTTTCTTTGTTTTATTTTTAAGCTATTACGTAGCACTTGCTGTGCTCAGGGAAGTAAAAGTGAAAATTTCTAAAGGTTATATTGATTGATTTACCATGAATACAACTTCATAGAAAATGTTTTAAGGAATAGCCTGTGTTTATTAAAAAAAATAAAGGTTATCTTTTACTGGAAGGTGATGTAAAGTATACTATCTTTGTAAGGCTATGATGATGAAAATAATACATCTTTTTGGTGGAACCAGTTTTAGGTATTCACACTTTTTAATTTCACTTACCTTCAGTAATTTTTACTTTACTACATCCTTAGTCTGATAATGAATTTACTAACTCAATAGTTTATATAGATTTGCAACTCTGTAACATTTCTTGACACATACTGCTGTTGCTAAGTTCCATGATCAGACATTTTCCTTGTTTTATGTCATATTTTCCCCTCTTATGACCACCTCAAGCATTTTGTTTTCATAAAATGATATCCTCTATTCTCTTTTCTCTTTTTTTTTTAAAGATTTTATTTATTTATTTGAGAGAGAGAGAATGAGAGAGAGCACATGAGAGGGGGGAGGGTCAGAGGGAGAAGCAGACTCCCTGCCAAGCAGGGAGCCCGATGCGGGACTCGATCCAGGGACTCCAGGATGATGACCTGAGCCGAAGGCTGTCGCTTAACTAATTGAGCCACCCAGGCACCCCATCTCTCTTTTTTTTTTATTTAAAGATTTTATTTATTTATTCATGAGAGATTGAGAGAGAGGCAGAGGCAGAGGGAGAAGCAGGCTCCCCGCGGAGCAGGGAGCCTGATGCGGGACTCGATCCAGGACCCTGGGATCATGACCTGAGCTAAAGGCAGACGCTTAACCGACTGAGCTACCCAGGCGTCCCTATTCTCTTTTCTATCACTGTTTTCTATCCTTAGCATCCATTCATGACTTAAATGGCTATTTCTGCTTTAAACCTAAGACTATTGGGATATTGAGTATCAAGGTATTATCAGGGTTATCAGATATTAATTAGTTAATGTGTGACATTTGTTTTTGCTTACTTGGAAATATCAAATTTATATAACCATGCCCATTAATATAGGTGTAATAAAAGATTGTCCATTAACTATGTGTTTGCTTTTTAAAGTAGAATTGCTTTGTTTGGCAAGAAAAAAACCAGAAACAAGAAAGCCTACTAGTATGGAAAAATTTTCTATTCAGATTAGAAGCATTCTGATACTGTTATCAGGACTATTTGACATTTGAGAGAAATTATATTTATTATTATGTATTATTATATTATTTATTATGTTAAGTTTTTAAAAATGATTTGATGGCAAAGTAAAGTCTCAACAAGATACTACTACATCTGCACCAGAATTACTAAAATTAAAAGAACTGACAACACCAAATGCTGATGAAGATGTGGAAAAACCAGAATTCTATACATTGTCAATGGGCATGTAAAAATGATACAATCACTTTGGGAAAAGATCTATAGCTTCTTATAAAACTAAACATACACCTATCCTATGACCCAGCAATTCCACTGCTTCTTAGGTGTTTCCAAGAGAAATGAAAACATATGTCTACAGAATGACTCACACAAGAATGTTTATAGCAGCTTTATTCATCATAGTCCCAAACTGGATATAACCCATATGTCCACCAAAAGGAGAATAAATAAACTGTAGTATGTTAACACAATGGAAAGCTCTCAGTAATAAAAAAGGAATGGATTATTGATGTACAGGAATATGGCTGAATTTCAAAAACATTTTGCTGAGTGAAAGAAACCTTAAAAGAGCACATGCTATATGAATTTGTTTATATGAAGTTCCAGAAGAAGTAAAACTATTTTATGGTTGAAAAAGGTAAGAACAGTGGAAGGCTGGGAGTGGTGATTGACTAGAAAGGAATGAAGGAAATTTCTTGAGAAATGATGATATCCTATATCTTGATAGGGACTTGTCAAAATTCGGTGAAAGTACATATAAGATTTGTATATGTTATTACAGGTGAATTTTACTAAAACTTGTAAATAAATACTGAATTCTAGTTAATTATATGCATATTGAAGTGTTTAAATTTTTTAAAAAGATTTTATTTATTTGAGAGCGAGAACAAGCGTGGGTGAGGAGGGCCGGAGGGAGAGGGTGAAGCAGACTCTGCACTGATCAGAGCTCAAAGTGGGGCTTCATCCCAGGACCCTGAGATCATGACCTGAGCCGAAGGGCTGACACTTAACCAACTGGGCCACCCAGGCGCCCCTGCATACTGAAGTGTTTAAAGGGAAGTATACTAGGGACGCCTGGGTGGCTCAGTTGGTTAAGTGTCTGCCTTCGGCTCAGGTCATGATCCCAGGGTCCTGGGATTGAGTCTCATATTGGGCTCCCTGCCCAGCATGGAGCCTGTTTCTCCCTCTGCCTGCCACTCCCCCTGCTTGTGTTCTCTCTCTCTCTCTCTAACAGATAAACGAATAAAATCTTAAGGGGAAAAAAAAGAAGTATATTGATATCTGTATGTTGCTTTAAAACAAAAAATAAGGTGGATTAATCAATGGATAGGTGGGTAGCAAAATATTAATGGAAGAGTCTAAGTGATGGGTATATCAATGTTCACTGTAAAATTCTATTACTTTTCTGTACATTTCAGAGTTTTCATAATAGAATATTAAGAAGGGAAAAAAGCATTTGATACCCAAAAGCAGTTGCTTCCTTATTTACTCCACTGAGTAAAGCAAAGTAAGCAAAAACCTCTATTATGTTTCTGGCTGGATGTAAGTTTTCACAGAACTCATATGAAATGCTGCTGGATTGTGTGTGTGTGTCCAGAAGAAAATTTAATTTGATTTACATACTTCTAGGTACATCGATAACCAAAATGTGGCCACTGAGAAAAGTTAAAAGGTCAATCAGCATCTAGTCTCTAGCTGGTCTAGGATTGCAAAATAAAAAGATCCACATTCCTTATTCTCTATACAAAACGTTTTTTAAAGTGAAAGGTCTAGGGAGCTATACATAGAACACTGTTGGATTTCTTTATGTTATGTTATTTTGTTTATATGCACCATTGAGAAGTAACTTGTTTATCTAATCTTAACTCATCATTTCAAATTCTGGTAAGTTTGGGAGGTCTTTTTTTTTTTTTTTTTAAGATTTTATTTATTTATTTGAGAGAGAGAGAGATAGAGCAGGAACACAAGCAGGGGGAGTGGGAGAGGGAGAAGCAGGTTTCCCACCGAGCAGCAAGCCTGATGTGGGGCTTGATCCCAGGACCCTGGGATCATGACCTGAGCCAAAGGCAGAGGCTTAACGACTAAGCCAACCAGGCAGCCTGGGAGGTCTTAATAAAGGGATAAATTGTCATTATTTTCAATATCAGACATTTTTCCTCCTACCTCTGTCCTGAGAATTTACTTGAGGTTTTACCACAATTTATAAAAAGCACGTATCTGCCAGACCATTTGTTGGAATTTCTGTATAATCATGTGTGATTAAAATAAAGTAGGAAAGGGGCACCTGGCTGGCTCAGTCGGGGGAGCCCACAGCTCTTAATCTTGGGGTCATGAGTTCCAGCCCCACATTGGGTATAGAGATTACTTTAAAAATAATAATAAAATAAAGTAGGAAAATACATCACAGCTTTTCCTCCTCAGTGACTTACTTACATTTTGGCGAATGCAGTTGGTTTTGCACATATGTTAGCTATTTAGACTAGGAAGGGCTCTACAACCTGCTGCAGATTTTGCCTGGCTTGAATTTTCCTTAAGCTTATTGGAATAATTTAGAGGGCAGGAAGATGAATTGTAAACACTTCATAAGTTTTTGGTTGATTTGATATTAACTCTCAAAATTACTTAATTGTTATAAATGTAAATTTAAATGGGATTTCTAAATTCTGCCCAAAATACATGCTACAAACAAAGATTTTAAGTTTACAGAGAACAGTCTGAGGGCAAAATGCCTAATACAAGGTCATAGGATAAATTAAATACATAGAATCTGGGTTTAGAATAGATTTCTCACACATTCAGTTTTTCTTCTGGAATCACTTATTTCCCTAGTTTATTATGCTTCATAGTTGAATGCATTTGATTCAACTCACTCCTTCAAGAAAGTATCATTTTATCTTGTTTACTCAAGAATCAAGATAGAGTTGATGCATGTGTCTCTGTATTATGAGAGTAACTATCACTCTTTCTGAAAAGGAGTTCAATCCCTATTAAAAAATAAGGGCTCACTAAAGGTTTTAAAATAGTGGAATAATGACATTGTCTGCTCCTCTGAGAAATCACCGGGGGGGGGGAGGGATGGGGAGGAAGAAGGATGAAAAAGATAGAAAAATGCAAACTCCATCTTCAGTAAGAGTAGGAAATATCTCTAACACCAAATCACAAAATTGAGTAAGGGCTGTCAAATGTAACAAAGGCCAAGTGAGTTTGAGAAAATGACGAAATAGTTTGCCTACATTTGCAGATCTCCGTAAAAGCCAATAGGTGGTGTGCCCTGAGGAGCAAAAATAAACAATTTTGGAAACATTCATAGGCTGCCAACAAGAAGTTCTCAGTGTCTAGTTTGGTACAAAAGAGGAGAGGAGAAGCTGGATGAGGAATTGGAAATATACTGTGTTTTTTTAAAATGTGAAGAAAGCAATGTGAGGAAAGAGACCTGGTATTATTAGCAACTTGTGGTTGCCAATCTGTTGTCTAGGAAGCAGTTAAGAATAAAATATAGCCATACCTTGGAGAAATTGTGGGTTTGGATCTAGACCACCACAATAAAGCAAGTATCACAATAAAGTAAGTCAAAATTTTGTTTCCCAGTGCATATAAAAATTATGTTACAATATACTGTAGTCTATTAAGTGTGCAACAAGTCTAAACAAACACCTAGGTACCTACCTTAATAAAAATACTATATTGCTAAAAAATGCTAACCATCATTTGAACTTTCAGCAAGTTGTCATCTTTTTGTGGGTGGAGGGTCTTGCCTTGATATTGATGGCTCTTGACTGACTAAGGTAGTGGTTATTGAGGGTTGGGGTGGCTGTGGCAATTTCTTAAAACAAGACTCTTTCTTTCACAAATGATTTCTCTGTAACATGTGATGCTGTTTAATAGCATTTTACCCACAGTAGAGCATATTGGAAGCAGCAAAAAGGAGAATATGCACTTCTGAAAAACATAGTAAGAAGCAATCTGGAATTGTGACGCCTTCAGCTTTGCTTTTCTTTTTCAAGGTTGCTTTGGTTTTCAGGGTCTTTTGTGATTCCACATAAATTTTAGGATTGTTTGTTGTGGCTCTGTGAAAAATGCTGGTGGTATTTCGATAGGGATTGCGTTGAATGTGTAGATTGCTTTGGGTAGTATAGATATTTTAACAATATTTGTTCTTCCAATCCATGAGCATGGAATATTTTTCCATTTCTTTGTGTCTTCAATTTCTTTCATGAATGTTTTATAGTTTTCAGAGTACAGATCTTTTACCTCTTTGATTAGGTTTATTCCTAGGTATCTTATGGTTTTTGGTGCAATTGTAAATGGGATTGATGCCTTAATTTCTCTTTCTGTTGCTTCATTTTTGGTGTATAGAAGTGCAATAGATTTCTGTACCTAGATTTTATATCCTGTGACTTTTCTGAATTCATGTATGAGTTCTAGCAATTTTGGGGTGGAGTCTTTTGGGTTTTCTACATAGAATGTCATTTCGTTTGTGAAGAGTTAAAGTTTGACTTCTTCCTTGCTGATTTGGATGCCTTTTATTTCTTTTTGTTGTTTGCTGAGGCTAGAACTTCCAGTACTGTGTTGAACAACAGTGGTGAGAGTGGATGTCCCTGTTGTGTTCCTGATCTTAGGGGAAAAGCTCTCAGTTTTTCCCCATTGAGGATATTAGCTGTGGGTCTTTCGTATATGGCCTTTATGATGTTGAGGTATGTTCCTTCTATCCCTATTTTCTTTTTTTTTTTTAAACAAGGTGCAACATTTTAAATTATTTTATTATTTTTTAAGATTTTTATTTATTTGACAGAGAGAGATAGCGAGAGCAGGAACACAAGCAGGGGGAGTGGGAGAGGGAGAAGTAGGCTCCCCTGCTGAGCAGGGAACCCGATGCTGGACTCGATCCCAGGACCCCGGGGATCATGACCTGAGCTGAAGGCAGCTGCTTAACCGACTGAGCCACCCAGGCGCCCTCTATCCCTATTTTCTTTTCTTTTTTTTAAAGATTTTATTTATTTATTTGACAGAGACAGAGACAGCGAGAGCAGGAACACAAGCAGCAGGAGTGGGAGAGGGAGAAGCAGGCTTCCCCTCGAGGAGGGAGCCCGATGTGGGACTCGATCCCAGGACCCTGGGATCATGACCTGAGCCGAAGGCAGACGCTTAACGACTGAGCCACCCAGGCACCCTATCCCTATTTTCTTGAGGGTTTTTTTAATCAGGAAAGGATGCTGTATTTTGTCAGATGCTTTTTCTGCATCTATTGAGAGTGTCATATGGTTCTTACCCTTTCTTTTTATTAATGTAGTATATCACATTGATTGATTTGCAAATATTGAACCACCCCTGTAGCCCACAAATAAATTCCACTTCATTGTGGTGAATAATCCTTTTAATGTACTGTTGGATCCTCTTGGCTTGTATCTTGAGAATTTTTGCATCGATGTTCACCAGGGATATTGGTCTGTAATTCTTTTTAATGAAATCTTTGTCTGGTTTTGGAATCAAGGTAATGCTGGCCTCGTAGAATGAGTTTGGAAGTTTTCCTTCCATTTCTATTTTTTGGAACAACTTCAGAAGAATAGGTATCAGTTATTCTTTAAATGTTTGGTAGAATTCTCCTTGGAAGCCATCCAGCCCTGGACTCTTGTTTGTTGGGAGATTTTTGATTACTGATGCAATTTCTTTGCTGGTTATGTGTCTGTTCAAATTTTCTATTTCTTCCTGTTTCAATTTTGGTAGTTTATATGTTTCTAGGAATTTATCTGTTTCTTCCAGATTGCCCAGTTTTTGTCATATAATTGTTTGTAGTATTCTCTTAGTCGTTTGTATTTCTGCGGTGTTGGTTGTGATCTTTTCTCTTTCATTCGTGATTTTATTTATTTGGGTCCTTTCTCTTTGGGATAAGTCTGGCTAGGGGTTTATCAGTTTTGTTAATTCTTTCAAAGAACCAGCTCCTAGTTTTGTTGATCTGTTCTATTTTTTGATTTCTATATCATTTACTTCTGCTCTAATCTTAATTATTTCCCTTCTTCTGCTTGTTTTAGGTTTTATTTGCTGTTCTTTTCACAGCTTCTTTAGGTATAAGATTAGGTTGTTTCTGTGTTTCATAGTGTTGTGGTCTGAAAATATGCATGAAATATGATCTCAATCTTTTTGTAGTTTTTTAAAAATTAATTTACTTGAGAGTGATAGCAAACACAAGCAGGGGGAGCAGTGGGCAGAGGGAGAAGCAGGCTCCCCGCTGAGCAAGGAGCCTGATGTGGGACTCGATCCCAGGACCCTGGGATCATGACCTGAGCTGAAGGCAGATGCTTAACCGACTGAGCCACTCAGGTGTCCCCTTTTTGTAGTTGTTGAGGCCTGATTTGTGACACAGTATGTGATCTGTTCTGGAGAACGTTCCATGTGTACTCAAAAAGAATGTGTATTCTGCTGCTTTGGGATGAAATACTCTGAATATATCTGTTAAGTCCATCTGGTCCAGTGTGTCATTCAAAGCCATTGTTTCCTTGTTGATCTTCTGCTTAGATGATCTGTCCATTGCTGTGAGTGGGGTGTTAAAGTCCCCTACTATAATTGTATTATTATCAGTGAGTTTCTTTAAGTTTGTTATTGATTTATATATTTGGCAGCTCCCAATTTGAAGGCATAAATATTTATAACTGTTAGATCTTCTTGTTGGATAGACCCCTTTATTATGATATAGTGCCCTTCTTCATCTCTTATTATGGTCTTTGGTTTATCTAGTTTATCTAGTTTGTCTGATATAAGTATGGCTATTCCAGCTTTCTTTTGATGTTCACTAGCATGACAGGTGGTTCTCCACCCCCTCACTTTCAATCTGGAGTTGTCTTAGGGTCTAAAATGAGTCTCTTGTAAGCAGCATATTAATGGGTTTTGTTTTTTTTTTTATCCATTCTGAAACCCGATGTCTTTTGATTGGAACATTTAGTCCATTTACATTCAGAGTAATTATTGATAGATATGAATTTAGTGCCATTGTATTACCTGTAAAGTTGCTGTCCGTATAGATTTCCTTCTAGTCTTTGTTGCTTTTGGTCTTTCCTTCCCACCCAAAGGGTCCCCTTTAATAATTCCTATAGAGGTGGTTTAGTGTTCATGAACTCCTTTAGTTTTTGCTTATCTTGGAAAGTCTTTCTCTCTCCTTCTGTTGTGAATGACAGCCTTGCTGGGTAGAGTATTCTTGGCTGCATATTTTTTCCATTCAGCATGTTGAATATATCATGCCATTCTCTTTTGGCCTGCCAAATTTCTGCAGACAGACCTGCTGCTAACCTTAGGTGTCTGCCCTTGTAGGTTAAGGATTTTTGTCCCTAGCGGCTCTTGGAATTCTCTCTTTATCTTTGTATTTTGCAAGTTTCACTATGATATGTCTTGGTGTTGACCTGTTTTTATTGATTTTGAGGGGAATTCTCTGTGCCTCTTGGACTCGAATGCCTATTTCCTTCCCCAGATTAGGGAAGTTCTCAGCCAAAATTTGTTCAAATAAACCTTCTGCCTCTTGTTCCTACTCTTCCTTCTAGGGCTCCTTGACATGGATCTTATTGCCCTTTGTGGAATTGCTGAGTTCCCTAAGTCTACATTTGTGATCTAATAGTTTTCTTTCTTCTTTTCAGCTTCATTATTTTCCATAATTTTAACTTCTACATCCTATTTGATCCTCTGCTTCTTCCATCCTCGTTGTGATTACATCCAGTTGGTTCTGCTTCTCAGTTATAGCATTTTTTATTTTGACCTGACTAGTTTTTAGGTCTTTTATCTCTGCATCCAGGGTTTCCCTGATGTTGTCTTTGCTTCCTTCAAGCCCAGCTAGTATTTTATGACTGTTGTTCTAAGTTCTTGTTCAGATATATTGCTTGTATCTGTTTTGAGCAAATCCCTGGGTGTGATTTCTACTTGGTCTTTCTTTTGGGGAGAATTCCTCCATCTTGTCATTATGTCTAGGTTTCTGTCTTTTGCTTTTATGAAAGCTTGTTATGTTTCCTGCTCCTGAGAGTAATACTATATTAAGAAGGGGTGATACACTGTCCAGGGCCTGGCGCTTCAGGAAATGTTTCTGGTGTATGCTGTATGCACTCTGCTATTGTGTTTTGGTTGCTCTTTCCCACAGGTCAGTCCTCTACAGAATTCCTCCTTGCTTGCAGTGGGGAGTGTTTGGACCTTTAACTAGATGTGCTTTGATTTGTTTGTTAAGATAAACCCGATTTTTTTTTTGGGGGGGGGGAGCCTGATCCAATAAAAGAGAAAAGAAAAAGGAACAAAAAAGCAAAGAGACAAACAAAAAATTATAAGCCTGATTCCAAAGAAAAAGAAAGGAAAAAGGAAAAGAGGAAAAAAAAAAAAAAAGCCTGATCCAAAAAATGAAAAAAGGAAACAAACCAACAAATGAACAAAAAACTATAAGCCTGATTCCAAATTAAAAGGAAAATATATAGGGCGCCTGGGTGGCTCAGTTGGTCAAGCGACTGCCTTCGGCTCAGGTCATGATCCTGGAGTCCCGGGATCGAGTCCCGCATCGGGCTTCCTGCTCGGCGGGGAGTCTGCTTCTCCCTCTGACCCTCCCCCCTCTCATGCTCTCTCTATCAAATAAATAAATAAATAAAATCTTTAAAAAAAAAAGAAAAAATATATATATAAAATAATAATAAATAATAATAAATTAAAAAATAAAAAAAAGAAATGCTGGTCCTATTTCCACCAGAACTGGAGCTGAGGCTTTGGAGCATTCTATGATCAGTAGACTTGGTACATGCGGGGGCCTGTGTTGTTCTTCTGAGGGAGAGGCCCACTGCGCTGGCTCACAGTCAGACCTGCCTTAATAAAGATGCCCCTGCTGGGCACAGGGGAGTGGGGTTTGGTGTAAGTGACTCCAGCCTCCACTGGAGGTGCTGTGTTTCTTTCTGATCCATGCTGGGAGGGGGGGTGCGGTGAGAGGGGTGGAAGATGGCGTCACCCTGCCCTCTCGTCCTAGACAGGGGGACTTGGGGCCACTGCTGTTCAGGAGGCCCTCACAGAAAAGCAGACAATCTCCCCTCTTGTGGCCCAGGCTTCTGTCAGATCCCTACCCTCAACCTGTCTGTGCCTGGCTGTGGGCATGCCCAGCACCACAGTTCTCCTGTGTTTTATCTCTGGCCATGGACTGGGATTCAAAATCTCCAAATCTTAAAAGACCCCGCAAGGTGTGGACCCGCTCCCCTCCCCCAAGGAGAGCCCTGCAGTGCTGCACCTGGCACTGTTCTGTCCCAGAAAAGAAGTCACATGGCACACATATGGTGGCTGGAATCTATGATGAAGCACAGCGAAAAGCTGTGACCAGGTTATCTGCCCTCTGCTCGCCTCCATCCCCTGCTGTTGGAACAGTGCTCAATGATGCTCAGTGAGCCTTTTGTCCTTGGAGAGACAAAATAATCTTTTCCAAATGTACTCCAAGAAGGGGAGCATTCTCTCCCAGTGCAACCTAGGGGACCCCCACACCTCAGTGTCTTCTGGAACCCTATGTGCTGCTCTTTGTCCTGCTTTCTCCCTCTCTCCCTGACTTCTCTCCGGGAAAAGGACTCCCTCCCCTCTGTGGCACCGTGGCTTATCTCTCCCCCAATTCATATCTCCAAACCTTGCATCTGCTATGTTCTCTCCCTCCAAATGTTCAGTTTTCTTAATCCTCAGATCGATTTCTTAGTTGTTCAAAATGATTTGATGGTGATCTAGCTGTGTTTGAGGGATGAGGCAAGCCCAGGGTCGTCCTGCTACTCCCTGCTTCCCTAAGACTGGTCAATTGTTTCAAAATATTGAAGTAGAATTCCTATTAAGAAGCCATACATACTTTCGAATTTTAAATACATTATCTCTTAATGAGAGGGACTAAAGTCTAAGTTAAGTGAGGTGTCAGCACAAACCGTTTGAGTTGACAACAAAAGTGTAAATATGACCCTCATTCCTTTTTGCCAATGGTTATCACCTGTTTACTGATACTAGCCTGTTCCATAGCCTACATGTAAGACCTCAACATTGTTATATGGAATACGCTTTCATAAATGTATTGACTTTCTACTGTTAAGGAACATTCATTCTAAGGAGTTAGGGAATGGCTTAAACATGTATAAATCAGAAAAACAGAAGTTTATTCATTCAGCAAATATTGATCATTGTGTCCCAGGCACTGATCTGGGCGTTAGACATCAATCACCAAAAACAGATAAAAACATCTGCAGTCAGGTGGGAAGAGGAGACATAAACAATAAACACAATAAGAAATGCATGTAGTATACTAGGAAAGTATAAAGGCTGTGCAAAAAGGAAAAGATTTACAGTAATGAGAGGAATTACAGGTGCAGGGAGGAGAGGAAGAACCATCAAAGGAGATTGAGAAGATAGTATCCTAAGAGTTATATAAGAGAGTGTGATGATCTTGAAACCTAGAGAAGAAGGTGTATAAAAGTGGAGGGCATGGGTCGCCTGGGTGGCTCAGTTGGTTAAGCGACTGCCTTCGGCTCAGGTCATGATCCTGGAGTCCCGGGATCGAGTCCCGCATCAGGCTCCCTGCTCAGCAGGGAGTCTGCTTCTCCCTCTCCCGCTCCCCCTTCTTGTGCTCTCTCTCTCTCTTAAATAAATAAAATCTTTAAAAAAAAAAAAAAAAGGAGCAAGGTCCTTGACCTTCTTCTTAAAAAAAAAAAAGTGGAGGGCATGCACTCTGGAAGACAGTATGGAGGTTCCTCAAATAGTTGAAAATAGAGGTACCATATGATCCAGCAATTGCACTACTGGGTATTTACCCCAAAGATACAAAAGTAGGGATCCGAAAGGGTACGTGCACCCTGATGTTTATAGCAGCAGTGTCCACAATAGCCAAACTGTGGAAAGAGCCAAGATGTCCATCGACAGATGAATGGATAAAGAAGAGGTGGTATATATGTACAATGGAATATTATGCAGCCATCAAAAGGAATGAGATCTTGCCATTTGCAATGACGTGGATGGAACTGGAGGGTATTATGCTGAGCGAAATAAGTCAAACAGAGAAAGACATGTATCATATGACCTCACTGATATGAGGAATTCTTGATCTCAGGAAACAAACTGAGGGTTGCTGGAGTGGGGGGTGGGGGGGGAGGGATGGGGTGACTGGGTGATGGACACTGGGGAGGGTATGTGCTCTGGTAAGTGCTGTGAATTGTGCAAGACTGCTGAATCTCAGATCTGTACTTATGAAACAAATAATGCAATATATGTTAAGAAAGAAAAAAAAAAAAGAAGAATGTAGCAGGAGGGGAAGAATGAAGGGGGCGAGATCGGAGGGGTAGACGAACCATGAGAGACGATGGACTCTGAAAAACAAACTGAGGGTTCTAGAGGGGAGGCGGGTGGGAGGATGGGTTAGCCTGGTGGTGGGTATTGAGGAGGGCACATTCTGCATGGAGCACTGGGTGTTATGCACAAACAATGACTCATGGAACACTACATCTAAAACTAATGATGTAATGTATGGGGATTAACATAACAATAAAAAAATTTTTAAAAAAGTCGAGGGCATGATGAGCAGGTAGCAGCCAGTCACTTGGTAGCTCCTAAATGAGATGGGAGAAGAGACTGTAGGTTTTAGCAACAGGAAGGTCACATTGGTGATATTGACAAGTTTCAGTAAATTTGTGCTGTTTAATTCCTTTGGTCATGGAGTAAGGATGACAAGAAAGATAGTTACTGCTAAACCCTCTTCTTTTTGTGGTCTTGTGGCCCTAGTGGTATTTTGACCTTGGGTAAGTAAGTGTGTAGCATCTAGATTGCTATTCACAGAAAACTTATGATACTGTTGTTTTTGCTTAAATGTCAGCCTGGTCAGTGTGAACAAATGGTTGTTAAGATTACACTGAGAGCAGCAGTAGGGACTGAGATTTCTGTTGTGAGAACCCCAAACTCAGAACTGCAGGAACTAGTCATGTGGTAGGTAACATCATTTAGATTCAGAAGAGCTAACTAAGAGAAACTGTGACATGTGGGCATTACCGTCCGTTGACTCCAGGTGGCATTCCTCGAGGTTGCTATAGAAGGAAAGAAAATAGCTTAAAGAGAAAAAAAATCAGCCCTAATTTTAACTCTGTTTAGTCCACTAAGAGAAAGAATACAAAGTCAGGTGGAGACCTTGCCTTTTTAATTTTAGTTTAATGTGTTGTTCTAGATTTACAATACATATGATTAACTTGTTGGGGGGGCTGGTAATCAGAAATTCAACATTTAAGTGACTGTCACCCTAGCAAGGATGTACTGAGTAGACAGAATCATCCTAACACGTGGGCTGAGATGAGGCTGCTCTAGACGAGTCTCTCAAAGGTAATTGATGGCAACTTCCCACCTTCAGGAATTTTTATTACCTTGGCAGTGCTTTGCCAAAATGGCTGAAACACAGCTGTGGGCCTGTGCCAACTCCCACATTGCCGGTGTCAGGAAGGATGTACTTTTAAACCTCTGATTTATCTAATAATGTCTTTAGTGATTTGTGTAGGTTTGGTATTGTAATAAAAATGCTTCCTTGGCAGGCTTAAAATGTATACTGTCTTGATATGCATGTGGAAGATACTAACAAGTCAACTTAGAAAAAGATCTGACTAAAATACTACCCTGTCCATCTGACAGGACTTATTTATGCATGATATTGGAAAATGAATGCAAAGTAAATGTTTTTATGCCAAAATAATTTATTGTGGTTTCTGCTCTATACCAAGATGGTGATATACAGTGCTAGAAAAAGCAACCTTTCAAATTCAATTCCAATCTGACTCCTTTTCTTTTCTCTGTTGGAAAATGTAGATTCTAGGACTCTTATCAGCCTATAGAATGGAGACAGAATAATAAGGTCTTGTAAATAAATATTTTTAAAGAGGTAGGAAATAGTGTTCTCTTGTTTGAAATATTAAACTTCATATCCAGTTGGTGACAATATTGTTATGTTTATGGCATAGGTTATGGCTCTTTAAGAAAATAAGCAATACAAAATCTGAAGGATTCTTTCCTAACTAGTAGATTCACTGCATGGATTGATTACAGAGTTCAGTTTATGAAGCTTGATAGAGTCTGGATTTCTGCTTTACAATATATAACATTGAGAAAGTCACTATACACAAAAGTTCAAATATGCATCCATTAATATAAATAGCTTTAATGAAGTGGCATGATTTATTTATGTGACTAAACTTGGAATTAAAACTAAATGGACCCCTGATTATATTTCAACATTGTTCAAAGGCTATGCATAGTTTATGTATGGCGTAGATATAAACTAGACAAGGATTTATTTTTATCTATGAATATATAACGCCTGTACTTTGATGCCTAAACAAACAAAAAAGTAATAAATTGGTATGCATGAAAACACATTTCCTTTTGTTCTCAGGATGTGAATTGCTTGAAGATAGGAATGGTAAGCACTTCAGAAATTCTGTTAATATATATAAATAGCAAAGGATCTTTCTTAGACTATATTTGAGAGCCCTAACATGATTAATTTGACTTTAAAAGAGCCAGTCTCTCAAAATGACACACACTGCAAGAGTTAAAAAATTTCAAATCCCATTCTACTTCAGCAACGTTCCCAAGATAATAACATTTGTAACCTGAAATCTACAAACTGCTATGAGTTTTGGGCATTCTCTGATACTACATTTGCCATACTTTGAGACCTTCGTGTATCAGCATTGTAAATGCTTCTGTCCAGGGCTGTATGAGAAATGATGAAAGAAAGCAGTTTGCTATGTAATTATCATATTAGTCACTCCTGGTAATTCTCTTAAAAATGACAAACTCTAATGATAAGCTTTTATTTGACCTGTATCAAATATTCTGATGTGACTATGTTTTGTTCTGTTTTTTAATATTTTATTTATTTATTTGACAGAGAGGGACACAGCGAGAGAGGGAACACAAGCAGGGGGAGTGGGAGAGGGAGAAGTAGGCTTCCCGCCGAGCAGGGAGCCGGATGTGGGGCTCGATCCCAGGACCCTGGGATCATGACCTGAGCCGAAGGCAGACGCTTAACGACTGAGCCACCCAGGCGCTCCTGATGTGACTATGTTTTAAAATATATTTGCAATTCTGATTTTTCAGAAATAATCACTTTCATTTCAGAGTCAAAATCATAAGAACTTATTCATGCTAAGTGTTACAGCTTTCTGACAGGTAGAGATAGCTGATGTGGGTGAAGTGTCTAGCTTGGTGTTTTATATCTAGCTATTAGTCAGCTAATCCTCCTCCCTACTTCACTGAAAATATTTTCATTCTGTCTGACAAAAAGTAAAAAATTACATTAACTGTGACTAAAAATGTATTGCAGATGACACATTAATGAGACTAATGCTTCTTGCCTTATTCTCTAAAGTTTTCATATTTTTACCTTTGGTGAGCCTTAGATCCTAGATATTTTAGTAATTACACGAAAGATATCTTTTTCTTTCTTGGTAGGGGGAGGAATTCTAGGGAATAAGATTACAATGAAGGTTTTTAGGTAATCTTAATATAAATTTTGAAGCAAAAGGACCAAGTAAATCTTGTAATTGTATACTAAAAGTCCACTTAGGCAAAATATTTGGATGTGTCCAGTTAGTCAAAGTACAGCATGATAGAAAGGTAAAAACAAGCAGTGCTGCCAAAGAGTTTATTTAGGCTTATGAAGAAAAATTTTGACTTATCAAGAAAAACTTAGGGGCACCTGGGTGGCTCAGTCGTTGAGCGTCTGCCTTCGGCTCAGGTCATGATCCCAGGGTCCTGGGATCGAGCCCCACATCGGGCTCCCTGCTCCATGGGAAGCCTGCTTCTCTCTCTCTCCCACTCCCCCTGCTTGTGTTCCCTCTCTCGCCGTGTCTCTCTCTGTCAAATAAATAAGTAAAATCTTTAAAAAAAAAAAAAAAAAACTTAGTTAACTTAGCATGAAAGGAGAAATGGTAATACTGCTTATAAAGCATTTGGATTTCAAGGGATGTCATCAATTTATTTCATAATTGCTAAAGGGCAGTTGCTTTCAAAAATTTTTTTTATCATAATCAAGATTCAGTATATACTTATGTGTGTATACAGAATACTTAGCCTTACCTCATGTACCCTATTTCCTTTTAAAAAAATGCTGATCAGGGCGCCTGGGTGGCTCAGTTGGTTAAGCGACTGTCTTCGGCTCAGGTCATGATCCTGGAGTCTCAGGATCGAGTCCCGCATCGGGCTCCCTGCTCAGCAGGGAGTCTGCTTCTCCCTCTGACCCTCCCCTCTCTCATGCTCTATCTCATTCTCTCTCTCAAATAAATAAATAAAATCTTTAAAAATAAATAAAAATTTAAAAATGCTGATCAGGGGCACCTGACTGGCTCAATTGGTAAAGTGTCTGCCTTTGGCCCAGCTCATAGTCCCAGGGTCCTGGGATGGAGCCCCGCTTCAGGCTCCCTGCTCAGTGGGGAGCCTGCCTCTCCCTCTCCCTCTGCCCACCCACCCCCTCTGCTTGTGCTTTCTCTCTCTCTCTCTCTCTCAAATAAGTAAAATCTTAAAAAAAAAAAAAAATGCTGGTCACGGTTCATAAGTTCATTTCGTTAACATCAATGGATTGTAATCTACAATTTGAAAAATACTGATGAATGATGATAATGATAAAGATAATTTTCCATTTTTTTTACCCTCTGAGGACGTCAAATGTAACTATGTTTCTAAACCCCTCAACCACTCACTCTCTTGGTCTCACCTAAACTTTGTTACCACAAATACTGCCCTGGCTCCAAAATCTTATACACGAGCATCCTGTTCTCAGACTACAATACTTCTTTATCCTTCTAAGTTATGTGCCCAAGTACTCCCACTACAGTTGTTTAATTACATTTAGACCACCCTGATTTACCATTCATGTCTGTTCTTAGCCAATTTAAAGTTCATGGTCTAACACTGTAATCACATGCTTAAAAAGATACTAAATTTCAATGTCTCTTCTTTACTTGTTAATACTCGCAAAATCCCAAATCTTGATGAACTAGACAATTCTTTTTACCAACAAATATTCCAGGACATGGACATAGATGGAGAAAATTGTACAACCAGAAAGACTGGTTTTATTTAAAAATTGTCTCAATCTCTTAGCACTGACAGTCCTACGCTCTGATATGTCTGTTTCGTATCAACTTTCTCTTCATCCCTCCTGCCCCATATATTTTCTACCCTCACCACCCAGTTGATAACCTAATCCAGTGGTTCTTAAAGTGTGGTACCTAGCCCAGTAGCACGAACCTCATCTGGGAACTTGTTAGAAACGAAAATTCTGAAGTCATACTTAAGACCTACCAAGTCAGAAACTCTGGGGATGGGGCCCAGCAATTTGTGTTTTAACAAGCCTTGCAAATTGATTCTGATGTCTGCAAAAATTTGAAAACTACTGATCTAACCCCATACTTCATTGAGAAGCCATTCTCTAGAATGCAAGCTCCAGAGATGGGTTATTTTTGGTTTTTGTTTGTTTGTTTTTGTTTTAAGAGTATAGTTGACATACAGTGTTAGTTTCAGGTAAACCACACAGTGAGTCAACAATTATACATTATGAAAACTCACCACATATAGTAACCATACAAATTTAGTACAGTATTATTGATGGTATTCCCAATGCTGTACTTCTCATCCCTGTAACTTATTTTATAACTGGGAGTTTGTACCTTTTAATCCCCTTTACCCATTTTCCCCACCTCCCTCCCCACTGGCAACCACTAGTTTGTTCTTCGTATTTATTTCTATTTCTGTTGTTTGTTCATTTGTTTTTTGGATCCCACATATAAGTGAAATCATATGGTCCTTTTTTTGACTTATTTCACTTAGGTTCATCCATGTTATTGTGAATGGCAGGATTTCACTCTTTTTTATAGCTAATATTCCATTGTATATATACCACATCTTCTTTATCTGTTCATCTGTGGACAGACATTTAGGTTGTTTCCTTATGTTGGCTGTTGTAAATAGTGCTGCAACAAACATAAGGGTGCATGTATCTTTTTGAACTAGTGTTTTGGTTTTCTTTGGGTAAATACCCAGAGGTGGAATTACTAGGTTGTATGATATCTCTAATTTTTTGAGCAACCTCCATGCTGTGTTCTGTAGTGGCTGCACCAATTTACATTCTCACCAACAGGCTCCAAAGGCCGGAGTTTTTGTCTTTTATGGTCATTTATACCCTGAGCACCAGAACTGTGCCTGGAACACTGTAAGCCTCAATAAGTTACTGTTGACTCAAACCTTTAGATGGGAACTCTCTTACTTTCCTACTAAGAAATCTAGAAACCTACCTGCATCTGTACCCATTTTCTTCCTTTCTTTTCCAACTGGTGAAATGTGCCTCATGCTATCACAGGTCAGCAATTTCCAGATATGTTTTGGATCTCTTCTCTTCTTGCTTTCTCAGGAACTTCACTCCTTTGGTCATCCCCTGTCTCCTGCATTATCTATCAATCTTTCTCTACTAGATTATTTCATTTAGTATACAGTCAGATTCTACACCATTCTAAAATAAGAACAAGCTGTCCCTGTCCTCAAATGACCTTTTACTTACTGCCACACCTCCTTGCCTCCCACTTACCCATTCTAGTCTTATTTTCACCCCCACTAGTCAATGGTTCTTAACAAAGTCAATGATTTTTTAAACATCTTTATTGAGATATAATTCACATAGCATAAAAGTTACCCATTTATTTATTTATTTTTAAGATTCTTTATTTATTTGATAGAGAGAGACACAGCGAGAGAGGGAACACAAGCAGGGGGAGTGGGAGAGGGAGAAGCAGGCTTCCCGTGGAGAAGGGAGCCCAATGCAGGGCTCAATCCCAGGACCCTGGGATCATGACCTGAGCCGAAGGCAGATGCTGAACGACTGAGCCACCCAGGCGCCCCAAAAGTTACCCATTGAAAGTATACAATTCAGGGGTTTTAGTACATTCATAATTGTTTAACCATCACTACAATCCAAGACTTAGAACATTTTCATCACTCCAAAAAGAAACCTTCTACCCATCAGCAGTTACTCCCTACTCACCTCACCCGTCTGCCCTAGGCTATTGCTACTGTACTCTGTTCCTGTAGATTTGCTTATTCTGGACTTTTTATATAAATGGAATCATAGAGTATGTGGTCTTTTGTGACTGGCTTCTATCACCATAATGTTTCCAAGGTTTATCTACATTGTAGCATGTATCAATACTTTATTCCTTTTGTGGCTGAATAATATTCCATTATATGAATATACTGCTTTTATTGATCCATAATCAGTTGATGGGTAGTTGGTTGTTTCTATTCTTTGGCTATTATGAATAATGGTGCTATGAACATTCATGCACATGTTTTGTGTTGATGTATGTTTTTACTTCTCTTGGATATATACCTGTAAGGGGAATTGCTGGGCTATATAATAACTTCAAAATCTTAAGGAACTGCCAAAGCAGCTGTACCAGCTATCAGAAATATTGTTGTGACCTGTTTTAGAAAAACAGTCTGCCATGTCTGTTCCTTTTTTAATTTTTATTTTATTTTTTTATTTTTATTTTTTTAAAGATTTCATTTTTTATGCATTTGACAGAGAGAGACATAGCGAGAGAGGGAACACAAGCAGGGGGGAGTGGGAGAGGGAGAAGCAGGCTTCCCGCCGAGCAGGGAGCCTGATGCGGGGCTCGATCCCAGGGCCCTGGGATCATGACCTGAGCTGAAGGCAGACGCTCAACGACTGAGCCATCCAGGTGCCCCTTTATTTTATTTTTTTAAAAGATTTTATTTATTTGAGAGGGAGAGAGAGAGAGAGAACAAGTGAGAGCACAAGGGCAGGGGAAGGGAGAAGCAGACTCCCCACTGAGCAGGAAGACCAATGCTGCAGGGCTCAATCCCAGGACCCTGTGCTCATGACCAGAGCTGAAGGCAGCTGCTTAACTACCTGAGCCACCCAGGCACCCCTGCCATGTCTGTTCTGGCCACACAATTCACATCCTTCACACATACAGAATACACCCCCTTGCCCCCCACCCCCCGTAAGGTATCCCAAAGTTCCATCCCTTAATGGCCTCAGGCTCAGGCTGGAGGTTTAGGAACTCAGTGAGGTCAAGTGCAGGTGAGATTCCTTGGGTATAATTTCTTGATGAAAGCTCCTTCAATATAATTCCACTTGATGTGAAAACGTGGTGATTAAAGAAGCAAACTACACCCTTCCCATAACTCCCCAGCATACAATGGTGAGGCGTGAGATAACTTTCCTATTCTGAAAGGGTTTGGAAAACAAGAGGCAATTCTCTTTTTATAATTTCTTCCTATGTGATGTATTCTATTTCAGTAGTTTTAAATATCCTCCGTACATTCATGACTTCCAAATTTCCTAACATCTCTGAGCTCCACACTATTTAATAACTTCCACTTCATTCGATACCTTCATTAGGATATTTCACAGATATTTCCAACTTAACATGCTAAAATTAATTCTTGTTTTCTTCTTTACCCTTTGCCTCCACAAACCTGTTCTTTTCCTGGTTTCTCCATCTAGGTGAATGATGCCACCATTCACCTAGTTGCTCAGACCAAAATCCAGGACTCAGCCTTAATTCTTTTCTCTTATCTCTATATTCCAATAATCAGCAAGTTCTGTATTTTCTTTCTTTAGAATATACTCACTTTTTTTTCAGTCTCACCCGGATTACAACAATCTCCTTACTGGCCACCCTCCTTCATTCTTGCCCCTTTCTGATTTCCTTTGGCATAGCAGTCAAAGTCAGATTTTAATTAATATGTCTGGTTATGGCATGCTGTTGCTCACAATCTTCAGTGACTTTTTTTTTTTTAAGATTTTATTTATTTATTTGACAGAGAGAGACACAGTGAGAGAGGGAACACAAGCAGGAGGAGTGGGAGAGGGAGAAGCCAGGCTTCCCACTGAGCAGGGAGCCTGATGTGGGGCTCGATCCCAGGACCCTGGGACCATATCCTGAGCCGAAGGCAGCGCTTAATGACTGAGCCACCCAGGCGCCCCCTTCAGTGACTTTTCACTGCACTTTGAGATCCAAATTCCTTTCCATGATCTAAAAGGTTCATATAACTGGCAGTTGCCTGTTCTTCTGACCTTATTCCCTGCCATCTTTACTCTTTATCCACCATACTTCATCTTCGCTGGGCTTTTTTCAGTTCCTCACACATACCAAGCTCTCAGAAAGGATGTGTACACATGCTATTTGCTCTGCCTAGAATATTCTCTCCCAACTTCCCACCCCCACAGAACTGAATCTTTCTTATCCTTCACGATATGGATTCCTGACCATTCTAAGTAGGTACCCCCTCTATTATTCTCTATCACTGTATCCTGTTTCTTTTATAAAACTTATCCCGGTTTTAAGTTGTGTCCTGTTTGTTTACTTGTTTATCATCTGTCTCCCTAACTAGATTTTAAGCCCTACTGGGTCAGAGGCCATGTCTGTGTTGTTCAGCATATACCCAGTGCCAAAAGGCAGAGTGCGTAGCACATGATATGCACTCAGTAAATATGTGTTGAATAGTATTTAAAGACATAATTTGTTTTGAGACAGGTATGTTAATAATTAGTAATAACGTTAAATGTATTATTTCCTCGTTCTTACTGAAATAGTCCTTTTTTCTTTCAGTAATTGCCCTTCCTTTTTGGCTGCTGCTTTAGCCAGAGCCACAGCAGACGAAGTCCTTCAGAGTGACCTTTCTGCACATTATCTCCCAAAGGAAACAGATGGCACAGAAGGGACTGTGGGTGAGTACCTTTCCTACATCATTTGATTAAAAATATTAAAATCTTCTCATGTGTAGTAACCCAAAGAGAATGTCTACACAATATGAAATCTAATTATGTTTACCCACTTGTTGATTTTATAGAGGTAGCAAGAGAAAAAAATGCGAGTATGTATTTCAAACTGGTCAGTAAAAGGAGGGAAAAAAAATACAGGTATATTTTGAAAATGTGATGACAATTGGAGCAAGAGATTAACATAACAGAATATCATCAGAATACATTCTGATAACAATATCAGAATATTAACAATAAATAATGCCTAGGTAAGTGGAAAGAGTAAAGTGAGAAGTGTGAAGACACAACAAAAGATGAGTGAGTGAGGGGAGAGAGTTTGAGCAAGACCTATTTAAAATATTTAGCTTACCTTTAAGAATCCAAGTAAAAAATCATATAAAAATTCAAGAAATCAGTTTTAACAAAACTTCTCATTAATTATATTAAATTATATTTCTACCAATAAATAGAGTTCTACATGACAACTATTTAATGTGTGATTTAATTGCATGGATCACTGTACATCTTTTTTCCAGGCAAACTAAGAGGCTTTATTTATTTATTTATTTTAAAAGATTTTATTTATTTGAGAGAGAGCACAAGCAAAGGGAGCAGCAGGCAGAGGGAGAGGGAGAAGCAGGCTCCCCGAGGAGCAGGGAGCCCGATGCGGGGCTTGATCCCAGGACCCTGGGATCATGACCTGAGCCAAAGGCAGATGCTTAACTGACTGAGCCTCCCAGGTGCCCCTAAGAGGCTTTATTTATTAATGAAGGCATATTTATTAACATATTAGGTTTATACATATTTGACAGGGTCTAAGGAAAATTAGGAATTACTGCTTAAAATTGTCAAGGAATTTGAATATTTCACTTTATTTGTTCTATTTTAAGCATTTGCCTTTAAACATGGTGCATAAGGAACAAAACATATATTAATGAATCAGAATAACTAGATCCCAGAGAACTTGAGGCAGATATAAAAGTAAATATATCTGTTCTTACTTTATCTTTCTAGATCATTTTTGGCAGAAAATTGGCAAGAAAGGAATTCCTCCTCTTGTTTTTACTGAGAGTAATTGATTCACTTGGGAACCAAATTGTTCCAGAGTCAACTTGGATGGAATTCCTGCTACAAAGCATTGGTCTTTCCTCTGGTACTGATGCATGAAGTGAAAGCCCTGTAATGAAAAGATGAGGGAGATGGAATTCTGCTTCACTGTAGCCTGGGTGGTGGCTGACTCAGCTCCAGCTCAGTACAGTGACATTAACGACTAATGAGTAATTTACAGCTGCGAGGGGGTGGATTGCTACTTGGGACAATTTTCTCTTTTTCACACCCTTTTTTAATTTTATTTTTCCATTTCAAGCAGCAATTATTTATATACTGATGTTCTACACTCCCTGCAGAAGGATAATACTTAACGTAGCAAGACTAAAGTGCAGCCCTGCATGCCTGCTTTGGAACTAAACCCTCATAAGATAGTAAAGTGAAATGACGGGTTTTTGTTTTTTTTTTCTTTTGGTGGTATCATTGGTCATTCTGATTTTCTGTTTTTTCAAGAGATTACCCAGGGGCGCCTGGGTGGCTCAGTCGTTAAGCGTCTGCCTTTGGCTCAGGTCATGATCCCAGGGTCCTGGGATCGAGCCCCGCATCGAGCCCCACATCAAGCCCCTCATCGAGCCCCTCATCGAGCCCCTCATCGAGCCCCGCATCGAGCCCCTCATCGAGCCCCGCATCGAGCCCCGCATCGAGCCCTGCATCAGGCTCCCTGCTTGGTGGGAAGCCTGCTTCTCCCTCTCCCACTCCCCCTGCTTGTGTTCCCTCTCTCGCTGTCTCTCTCTCCGTCAAATAAATAAATAAAAAATTAAAAAAAAAAAAAAAAGATTACCCAGTAGTGTCTCCCTGCCATGGCTGTGATTCAGAATGATCTATTGTAATTCTAACTCTTTGCAAGTCCTTAATCTATTTAACCCAAATCCCTCAGTGTCAGCTGCACTGAGGAGAATCTCTTCAGGTCAGATTGTGTTTATCCATACATTAGAGTGGGAAATGAGCATACTGAATAAGGCCTGCCGTCACTGGTTTAAAGACACTCAAGTCCCCGTGGAACTCTCAGTTGTTTCCAAAAACTTAAAAAAAAAAAATCCTTAACCTGAAGTTCTTTTCATGTTTATGTCATCCCTACCAGAGTGTTTGCTAAACAACCTTGTGTATCTCTTGGTACAAATTTAGTTTGGCGGATATAACTCCTGTTCAGACAACCTAAAATCAATTTGAAATATCCCAATGTAAAAATTAAAAACAAGAAGGGGAAAATTATCACTAACACAGAGGAAGTTAAAAGAATTATGAAAACTTTGTGTAAATAAGTCTGAAAACCTGGGTATTTTCTAGAAAAATACAAATTAACAAAGTTTACCTGAAAAGAAAGAGATTAAGATTGTCAAGGAGCTATCTTCTAAAAAGGACAAAGAATAGGTGATTCTGGGGGCGCCTGGGTGGCTCAGTCGTTAAGCGTCTGCCTTCAGCTCAGGTCATGATCCCAGGGTCCTGGGATGGAGCCCCACATCGGGCTCTCTGCTCAGCGGGAAGCCTGCTTCTCCCTCTCCCACTCCCCCTGCTTGTGTTCCCTCTCTCACTGTTTCTCTCTTCAAATAAATAAATAAAATCTTAAAAAAAAAAATAGGCGATTCTACAGGTGAACATTTTCAAATGAGCAAAGATAGACAATTCTAATGCTTTTTAAAATGAATTATCTGGGGTGCCTGGGTGGCTCAGTCGGTTGGGCTTCTGCCTTCGGCTCAGGTCATGATCCCAGGGTCCTGGGATCGAGCCCCGCGTCGGGCTCCCTGCTTGGCGGGAAGCCTGCTTCTCCCTCTTGCACTCCCCCTGCTTGTGTTCCAGCTCTCGCTGTGTCTGTCTCTGTCAAATAAATAAATAAAATCTTTAATAAAAAAAATAAATAAAATGAATTATCCAGTTGCATATGGAAGGAAAATTTACTGATAGGAAAACTTGCCTGAAATAAAACTAAAAAAGGAAACGAGAAATCAGTCTTAGTAATCAATGTAAAAAATCTTAAGTAAAATATTTGTATATTGAGTACAACAGTTCATTCATTCATTCATTTATTGAGGGCCTACCATAAGCTTAGCACTGTGCTGAGACCATAAACAAAACAAAATAATAGGAAGTCTGTTAGGATAATTTATATATTAAGGTCAAAAGAAAAACACCAGAATAATCTCAAAAGATGCCCAAAGAAGCATTTGATAAAATTCAATTATCCATTCCTATTTTAATAAATATACTTAATAATGTAGAACTAGATGAGTACATCTTGGACTTTGTAGGACAAAATTTGGCTCAGACCAAAATCTAGCATGTATGCATAATGCATACTTAAGAATTTTTTGGTTGCAAGTGACCACTAACACAACTCAAACTGGCTTTAGCAAAACAGAATTTATTGGCTACCCTTCAACATACGGGCTACACAGCTAGATTCAAGGCCTCAGATGATTCATCCCAACCTGGCATTTCTCCAAATCTCAGCTGTTTTTTCTTTCTCTTTTTCTCTTCTCCCCTCTCTTCCTTTCTTTCTTATTTTTTTTTTTTTTCAAGTAGGCTCCACATCCAACATGGGGCTCAAACCCACGAGTCTGAGATCAAGAGTTACGTGCTCTACCGACTGAGCCAGCCAGGTGCCCTTCTTTAATTCTGATTTTATTTTCAGGCTCCATGTGGTGGCAAGATGACTGCTAGATCTGCCCAGGCTCAAATCAAGCAGGAAAGTAACAGTAACTTCACTCAGTTGCTCTTACATAAATGGCAGGATTCACTCTAACCAGCCCAGCTTGGATTATTTCCAATTCCTGAACAATCAGTATAGCCAGAGGAATGTGATTGTCTAATTAGCTAGACCTGAACCACATGGTTTACCCCTAGATGCACATGGTCTGAGAGTAGAGAAGGAACTGTCTCTGGTAGAAACAGGAATGTTTGCTATGTGGCAAGTAACACATTAAAGCAAAGTTCTGACTCAAAATAGGAAATAAAGTAAAATAACTAGGAATAAATTCATTAAGAAGTATGAAGATCTTGGGGCACCTGGCTGGTTCATTTGTAAGAGCATGTGACTATCTCTGGGTTATGAGTTTGAGCTCCACATTGGGAATAGAGATTACTTAAAAAAAAAAAAAAAAAGATCCCAGATCCTATGTTAAATCCCTACTGAGCAACATAAAAAGGATTTAAATTAATGAAACAATATAACTTGTTCCTGGGTAAGACTCAATATGAAAAGGCATCAATTTTTTTGCAAATTACTCTATAAATTCAAGGCAATCCCAAACACAATGGCAACAGATTTCCCCCCTCAAACTCAGCAAAATAATTAAGAAAACTCATCTGGAAAAATAAGCATGTCAAACTATCAAGTAACATCTTTTAAAATTAATATTAGGTAGGAAAGCTAATCCTCCTGATATGAAAACATGTTATAAAGTCAAAGTAATTATAAAATAATGGCACCACTGTAGAAATAGATGGCGCGATCAGTGAAGACTCTAGAACAGATGATAAAAAAGCATACATTTTTTAGTAGTTAATTTATATAAGTTTGCATATTCATTTATTCAGTAAACATCTAATGAGCCCCTGCTATCTGCTAGGTATTGTACTATGACTAATCAAGTACAATTAAGACACAATCTGTATCTACAGTTTAATTTGGGAAATGTAGAACATGGGTGTCAGAGTTAGATAGACCTGTGATTAAAAATGGTTTTACTTGTTTGTGAAATGTTCCAGAGACAGAGGATGTAACAAACACTTAATAAATGTTATCTATTGTTACAAAATGTGGCAAGAGCTATAGTAGATGGTGTAATGGGAACATTAGGGAGGAAGCAACTGGGAGGGGATAGGAACAGATCTACTGGTTTACTAAATATTAGAGGAAGCCGGTATTGCCTCTCCTAACCAATTTAATCTGTCTAACCAGTGCTGCCCAATAGACAGCGCAATGATGGAAATGTTCTCTACCTGCGTTGTCCAGTATGGTAGCCACTGGCCGTATGTAGTTACTGAGCATTTGAAATACAGCCAGTGTGACCCCAAAACAGAATTTTATTTATTTTTTTAAAGATTTTATTTATTTATTCATGAGAGACAGAGAGAGAGAGAGAGAGAGGCAGAGGGAGAAGCAGGCTCCCAAGGAGCAGGGAGCCCGATGTGGGACTCGATCCCAGGACTCTGAGATCATGACCTGAGCCGAAGGCAGACGCTTAACCATCTGAGCCACCCAGGCGCCCGCAAAAACAATTTTAGATTTTACTTAATTTTAATTAATTTAAAGTTAAATGGCCACATGTAGCTAGTAAGAAATCTTACTGGACAGTGCAGGTCTATATAGTAAGAGTAATATACACAGCCAAAGAATGATATAATGGTTTATTATTTGGGAATCTGGGAACTAACCTGATAGTTAATATCAGTTATTTGTTTCACCCCCACTCCATTCTCCCTCAATGTTTCCAAATTTACTTACTGTTTTGCAATCCTCTGTTGTGATTGAGTCAAACTCACACCTATGCTGCTACAAAACCCAGATGGGTTGGAGTGATAAAATAGGTAATTGCTGGCTGAAAGAGATAGTCTCCGGCAATTGGTGCTTTAAAAAAATAAAGACTGGAGTTTGTCAAAACAATAAAAATACTGGCTTGTATTTGCTCTCTGAACTTCCTTTCTCTTTCAGATATACCCTTGACTTTCTGTTATATAAAAACGTCAGGGGGGACAGAGCCAAAAACCATGGTTTGCCAAACTTGTACTATGTTAATGAGAAAAAAGGCGACGAAAACCTTGAGATAAGCTTTCTGAATGTAGTCATTGTTGGAAGGATTTTGAATAAGAAAACAGGTAAATGTAGTGGCAGATTAAAGCAACAGCAGGGAAAGGAATAGAAAAGTTCCTAGGCCATTCTAGAACACAGTCACTCTCCTGTGGGGTCTGTGTTCTAGATCAGAGGAGTCACGTGCAGCCATTGCCCTTTCTGGTACATGTTTTCTCAGGCTGTCAAGCTAGATCTGATTTAGTAAAGTAAAAAAAAAAAAAAAAAAAAATTCTTGAAGAATTCTAAATCTTTTTACCTGAGATGTAGGAATCTCTAAAATACTGGCTTGAGAAAACTTAATCTCCCTTTGATTATTTAATAGCCGCAACTTGAGTAGAGGACAGCTGGAGCCGGGGTGATGTGAGATACAATCTCTTCAACACTATTCAGTGTTGCCTAAAAGGTTTACACATCTGTCCATCCATTGAGAGATGCAAGTCAGCCTCCAAAGTCAGCTCATCTACTCCACTTGATAGGTCAAGTAGTAGACTTAACAGTCTAGGGTGAAGAATCCTCTGGTTGCCATCTCCTTTGTTCTATCCAGGGTTACACCTATAGACAGAGTTTAAGTACTTTTTTCCTTAGAGACTTTTAAAACTTTTAAAAAACTTTTACCTCATTTGTTAACCTTTTAGCTAAACTATTTAAGCTATTGCCAAAAACTTTAATTAAAAAATTCATCAAATAAGAAAAATATAATTTAGTTCCAAATTCTGATCAGTTACAGGAGAGAAAAGTTAGGGAACTGGAGGGAGATAAAGGAAGAGGTCAGGAAAAAAAAGACAAAGACAAATGGTAATCACAATAAACTCTTATTCCTGTAGTTGATAAATAAATGATGTTTTCATAGGCCTTTCATATCCCAGTTGGCTGGATAACTACTGTTCATATTTCAGTCATTTTTTTTTTTAAGATTTAATTTATTTATTTGACAAAGAGAGGGAACACAAGCGGGGTGTGGGGGGGTGGGAGAGGGAGAAGCAGGCTTCCTGCATAGCAGGGAGCCCGATGCGGGGCTTGTTCCCAGGACCCTGGGATCATGAGCTGAGCTGAAGGCAGATGCTTAACCGACTGAGCCACCCAGGCACCCCTTCAGTCATTCTTCTAAGCAGGGGGAGCTTGGATCTCCAGATGATAATCACAATGGCTCTCCAGCCAACCAAAAGGGAACCAGTGTTCTGAACTAGATAGCAGTGGTTGGAGAACTTTGAGGGTTGGAAGAAATCTAGTCTAAGAGTAGATTCAACTCTGGCCAGAGGTTTTCTCCTCATGACATAAGAATATCATAGTGGCAGCTGCTGGCTGATGATTTTCTACTAGACTGGCTGTCATTTTCTCTCTTCAGAAGCAACATTTCATTTTTCTTCAGGAGGAATTTCTTCTATTAAGGAGGAACTTGATGAAGGTGACCTACTTCTGTCTTTACCCAGCAGGCAAGTGAAAAGCAGCTTTACAAGGCTCTTCACTGGGGGTGTCTGTGTTTCTTTCACAGAGATCGAAACAATGAAATTGGCCCGTTCTGTCTTCAGCAAACTACACGAGATTTGCTGCAGCTGGGTGAAAGACTTCCCTCTCCGCAGGAGACCCCAGCTTTATTATGAGACATCAATCCATGCCATCAAAAACATGCGCAGGAAAATGGAAGACAAACATGTCTGCATTCCTGACTTTAATATGCTCTTCAATCTAGAGGTAAAGGGCCCTTCTCTAGAGTCAATGAGATTTAAAAAACAAACACCTTCATGGTCTTATTTTTCTATAAGGAGAACTTCTAATATACCTCTAATAGCATCTCTGATGGTTTGGAATAGGACTAAAGGCAGAGTGGCATAAATCTGCTTGTATTAGACAACAGAAAAGAAACTTGTGTTATTTTTGGTTTATTTATTTTTAAGTAAGCTCTACACCCAACGTGGGGCTTGAACTCAAACCCCGAGATCAGGAGTCACATGCTCTACCGACTAAGCCAGCCAGGCACGCCAATTTTATATTATTTGAATGGGTAATGCATTCACATTGTTCAGATTGGAAAACAAAAATCTCTCTCTTATCCTTGTGTCTCAGATGCTCAGTTCCCTTCCATGAAGGCAAGGGAAGTTATCAATTTTTTGCGTAAACTTCCAGAGCTATTCTATAAACATAGAAGCATAAAAGAAAACTGCCATATCTCAATAAAGCTGTTCTTTTTAAAAGGAAACTACAGTACTATTAGATAGTGTTTATTAAGTTCCCACATTACTGTGTTGCTGAAGCAACATAAAACACAAACATAAAAGGATGAATTTAAGACAGAGACCGTTTTCTGATTTCCAGTGATTCTCTTTTTTAAAGCTTGGTTTCTGAGATAGGAAAGTAGATGGAATTACATTTCATGAATCTCTGTGACTGACAAATTGGATCATATGAGCCTTGTCAGATTAATAACCATTTTCTTGTTATCTTCCTCTTCTTTTTCTATTAATTGTATTCTGTTAGTGCCAACAGAGGTAGGTATGTTTCCCCTGCCTGTTACTTGCCTCTTTTCTTCATTCAAGTCCATAACTTAAAAATTACAATGTAGTAATTTATACAAAGCACAGTATTTCCTTTATTTAGCAGCTAAATTTAAATTTTAGCTAACTGTCAAGGTCTGATAAGCAGTGATGGTAGGTTAGTAATTGGTCCTTATGTTACAAAGATAGACCAACTTTGTTTCCAAATATCTGTAGAATATGTGAATATCCTTATTTCCAAATGTTACCATGCCCATGCAAATATAACCTTAAATGTTAACCTTAATGTGACAAACAATCCTTCTATCACTACACCCACTTGAAGATTATACTCCCATCTGAGGGCATTGTTGCTGTTTGTTGACCTGGTTGGTTTTCATTTTGTTTCAAAATCAGCCCAAAGGCCTAACTCAGAAGGGAACACCTTGCTTTAGAGAAAGGGTTTTGAAGGCAATTTGGCAACACATACTTATAACCTTGTGTATTTTCACCACCTTTGATCTGGTAATTTCACTTTTAATTTTATATTATAAGGACACAAATGCAGGAAATTCTTACATATATGTTTTGACATAAATGTCTTACATAACATTTTCAATAATAAGCTAGAAATGATCAAAGTCATATATAGGGAGTAACTATAATATGCTCATAAGATGTATAGTACATACCCATTTCAAATGTCTGAGTAATACTTAATGACATGGGGGAAATGCTAATGATATGATAAATGACAAAAAGCAGGATATAAAATTTTATGTATAGTATAATCTTAATTTTATCTAAAAAATTTATATATATAGAAAAAAGACTGGTTATCTGTGAATGGTGGGATAATATAGATTTTTTTCTTTATTAGTCCAGATAAACAATATATCATCTTTATAACAGGGAAAACTTTTTATTTAAAAAGGTATACTAATTTTTTTAAGAGATCCACTTGGCTGTCTTCTGTTTCTTTGGATGCTATATTGTTTAAGAATCTCCCCATCAATCTCACATTGTTTAAAGTTATACTCTCATGGCCTCAAAAAGGTATTATTGTCCCCTCCTTCTTTGTGATGATCCCACATCAGCTACACTCATCATTTAAAAACTGCTTGGATATGCTATTTTTCAATTTTACCTTTATCCTGACAACTGAGTTGTTTAAAAATGAGTACTGCTTTAGTATATAGTATAGGTAGAAATTCTACATATCAGGACTTTTTTTCAAGATAGTTCTGTTTAATCAGTCAATTTTCAATGGCATTATAGATGGTATTAATTATTAACTAGTTGTAATGTCTGTATTAGATGTTGATTTCATAATATTTGGGTGTTTTTACTCTATGGACATTTATATTTGGTACTTAGTACACCCTTTAAAAAGAATTTTTTTCTGGGACGCCTGCGTGGCTTAGTTGGTTGGATGTCTGCCTTCAGCTTGGGTCATGATCCCAGGGTCCTGGTATCGAGTCCCACACTGGGCTCCCCAGTCCGTGGGGAGCCTGCTTCTTCTCCCTCTGCCTGCCGCTTCCCCCTGCTTGTATTCTCTCTCCCTTTCTCTGGCAAATGAATAAATAAAATCTTTAAAAAAAAAAAATTTTTTTTTTAAAGATTTTATTTATTTGAGAGAGAGAGACAGAGAGGAGCAGGGGGAGAGGAACAAGCAGACACTGTGCTGAGTACAGAGCCCGAGACGGGGTTTGATCCCAAGACCCTGAGATCATGACCTGAGCCAAATCAAGAGTCAATACTTAACCAACTGAGCCACCCAGGCGTGCCTAAAAATAATTTTTTCAAAACACAGATAATACCTGTTGTTTTAGTAGTTCCTCCAAATCCGTACCTAAGAGATGAGAGAAAAAGCACAAGAAAATTATATGATTTACTTTGTATATTTGATTTCCTTTGAGTGACAGGGCCTAGACTCATCTGAACTCCTAGAGCCCACCGATCAAGTCAAAGCTTGCACATGAAAATGATTACATACTGTTGCCTAAGGGAGTCCAGGACTCAAGTGAGTTCAGTGAGCTACAGATCTCCTAAGTAAGCTAGATCTGAGATGTACACACTGGAGTTGAAGATAAAGCAGCAAACTACTTAATGGTTTAAATGTAGTATTGTGATTAGGCTTCCTTTGTCAAGACAGATCCTCTTCTGGCAGTTGCCTTAGTGTTTCAAGCAGTGGGTGGGCCAGGAAGGGTGAAGCTAAATCTTGGTTAGGGGACAAGGCAAAATGGTTACGGGGCATTTGGATATCTGATTTGCTTTAAGTTTGGCTGACCAGTTTAGAGACTCTGTTATTTATGGTGAGTATTCAATGTGACTATGATTTATGAAGAACATACTACAGCTTAGAAGTATGTGTATGCTTTCGTTATCTCTGTATTTTAAACAACCTAACATAATTGGTCTTGTGCTGAAGGCCAGTTATCTCCTATTGCTCTCAGTTTCTAATTTTATTAGAATACTTTCATTTTGAAAAAAGCACTCAATCCAGAACAGCTTTTGCTCAATTCCTCCTCATACTTTCTCTTCCCTCCCCCTTCCCACAACTTGTAACAGCAGTTTTGATGCAACTGCATGTGGGCGGTTTCCATGGTACAAGACGGCGACTTTCACTGAGGGCACTTCAGCCTGAGCTAATTGGCCACGATGTGTCCCAGTGTTGTGTGTGTAAACACAGATACCCCAGTGCTGCAGGTATTTTAGCAGTTGATCAGGCATGTCAAAAAAGAGAAACATTTAGTCTCATTGTCTAGGTGACAAGTGCAGTGGAGGAGGAGAATGGGCATCATCAGTACAATGGATTGGTTCCTTTGAGTCATGCTGTACCTCACTTCCTTAACCGTTTGTTTTTCTATCGACAGGACCAGGAAGAACAAGCCTACTTTGCAGTCTTTGATGGCCATGGGGGAGTGGATGCTGCCATTTATGCCTCCATTCACCTGCACGTTAATTTAGTCCGCCAGGAGATGTTCCCCCATGATCCTGCTGAGGCCCTGTGCCGGGCCTTCCGGGTCACTGATGAGCGGTTTGTGCAGAAAGCAGCCAGGGAGGTATGCCATTTCCTCATAAATTCCAGCCATGAATACACTAGCTAAGCTCAACTTGGTCCATGGTTCATGGGCTATTTTGGGTTTTCTCTTTTGGGGCAGGCGTTATTATTTAAAGTTCTTTCAAGCTGTATTCTTGACCCACAATATTGGATTCTCTTGTAGTTCTAATTCCATCTTAAGGGTTTTAGTGGGGTGATGTGATGTGCTGTAGAGAAACTCCAAAGTTATAATTTTCTAGAAAGCCAGTCCATTGCTGGATTTGGCAGGTGAGTTTTAGCTTTCTTATTTACCAGTGCCTGTCAGCTTCACACGAGGACCATCTCTCTAAGCAGACTTTTGCTGACAAAATCTGGATACAGTGATTAAAACAATGGACTAAAAAGGAAACAGAAGTTGGATTACTCCCATACGTTTGGGTCTAAGTGGGTTGGCAGTGTTTTACTGTGTATCTCTTGAGGGAAAAGTTGCTTGGAGAGCGAATCCTTAGATGATTCTTGAACTGATTTTACAGGAAGAAAAGTCAGAGCTCATGTCCTAATTTCTTAAGGTTAATCAGACCTAAGGTTTTTACTCTGAATGAATGACAGGGGCTCTATATTAAGATCTAAAAGTAAAAATTTTAATCTAATTATCATTCTGGGCATTGGTATATGATTAACTACAGTACTCTATATTCATTTTTAACTGGGGGCCAATAGCAAGATAATTTTTAATTTTTAAAAGTAATTACAGAATCATTATACATATAAAAAATAAGACTCCTGCCCTATGAATTAAACATTAACTGTTTTGGAAAGGACTTGGAAAGAGCAGGGTCATCATTTAATCCATTTCTTTGATTTCATTGTTATGCTACACATCGGTAGTGGTGCTTGGAATCAGTGAAACAGTAATTCAGAACTATTTGGTATTAAGCAAGGAAAATGTTCTGTGTTTCCCCACCTTTACCCCAGGTTTAGTTTAGTATGCAAATCCAACAACAGTGACCACTAGGGTCTACCTCCAGAGGTGGGGCTAGAAAACAATACAGTTGTTGACCTCAGACTGTCCCGGAGTCTTGAGGGTTGGCACTGCTCAGTTCTGCCTACCTTGGAGCTACTGGCTGTCGTCATTTTGACTAAGGCCAAGGCCTGGCCCGAGAGGTGACCTGTAAGATCACAGGAAACTAAGAGAATCACTTTGTCTTCTTCTGTTCTATCCTTTTTTCCTCTGTGTCCTCAAAATTATGGCTTTTTTCTCTGACCATGTTCACCTCATTTACTTTGCCAGTGATCCTAGTGTCTCTCAGTCTTGCCAATAGTTCTTTTGAATAATTTAGGTTTGTCTCAGCACTTTTTTCCTTCTTCTGCTCCCATGTGCTGCTAACTGCTGGGAAGAAAGGAGCTATTCCTGTTGTGAAGCAGCCGTGCCTCCTGTTCTCTGCAGGGCATGTGCACTCGAGTGTCTTTGTCATGTGTTCCAGGGGGCTGAGGCTTTGAACATTCTGGGTGGGAAGACATTTTATTGGTGGGTGAGGATTTATAACAAACTTTCCCTATATAGGAAAAATGAGAAGTTGTTTTTCTCATTGGATACAAGGGGCCTTTTACCATCCTTGACGCACTGGTTCTAATTTAGGACAAGTCCTTGGTAACAGAAAGTCATGCTTATTTGGTGGTGACTCATGTCAAATGGGGATGTCACTGAATGTAGTAGTATCAGGAGCATGAAGTACACTGCTACTGAGCTACTGCAGTGAAGCTCCAGGCTGTTCTTTATGCAGTGTTCCAAAAGCAGAGGCCCCTAAAATTATTGTAGGTGATTTTTTTTTTTTAAGTATAAGCAACTTAGCATGCCAGGAAATATATGTTATCTCTTGGCTCCTATCTTAAGACTCAAGAGTGTGGGAGCATTTGTTGTGTACCTATCAGATCCTTTGTAATGCTAGGACCTTCCCCTTGTCCATACTCTAGGTCAGTGACAAAACAGAGACCAGAACATGGAAATCTTTAAGGACTGCTGTAGTGGATTGAATGCTGGACTGGGAGGAAAAAGAATTTCAGTTCTGTTTTGTGTACTAATGAGTTACCCGCTCTTGGAAAGGTCACATAACCTGCCACAGTTTTCTTATTTGTACATAAAATGAAATGAATAATCATCCCTGCCTTGCATATCATAGGTAACATGGATCTATGTGTGTACACATACATCCATGCACATAAAAATGCAGAGAAATAGGAATTGCTGTTTGTTGTGAAATCGAGTTACTAATAGTCTAGACCCCAACGAAAAGTCTGTGTTAACTATAAATTGCTTCTCAATGAGAATTTGAAGTCTGTTTATTTTTACTGACTCTAGTTTTATTTAATTACTTTCAGAGTTTAAGATGTGGGACCACAGGAGTGGTGACTTTCATCAGAGGGAACATGCTCCATGTGGCCTGGGTTGGGGATTCCCAGGTCATGCTTGTGAGAAAAGGGCAAGCGGTTGAGCTAATGAAGCCACACAAACCAGACAGGGAGGTAAGTGTGCTCCGTTCTGGGAGGGCACGTGCCACAGAGGCGGGTTTCTAGCTAGTAGTTAAGATTCACTTGCTTATTCTGATTACCACTGTTATCTGAGCAACCATGCCCACCTCACAGAGGAGGAATAAAGAGAACCTTTCCTGGAAGCTGATGAGTATTCTATCTGTTGTTTACTGTTAAGGTAGACAAATAAATCCTGAATCCAATTATTTGCTTCTTTCTATTGCATTGCTGTTTAGGATGAAAAGCAGCGAATTGAGGCTCTTGGAGGTTGTGTAGTCTGGTTTGGTGCCTGGAGGGTGAATGGAAGTCTGTCGGTCTCCCGAGCTATTGGTAGGAAAAACCATTCCTTTTTGTTTCTCCAAACTGTCCTCTTCTAGCTCATTGTCTCATATTAATTCTGCTACATTAAGGGAACCTGAGATGGTAATTTATATTATCAGAGTGCTTATTATTGTTTAAAGTAACAATTAGATAATGCCTCTTTTATTTAATTAACCTATTCATTTATATACTTAAATTCCATTATTGAAAGGGAACTATATTAAGAAATGCAGAGCTTACTAGTTTGTTTTTTTTTTTTTTTTAATGGAAGCCTTTAATCTTTGGGACACAAATCTGCTTAAAACTACAGTGATCCTCATTTCATTCCATTTTGGATCATATTTAACTTAACTTAGTATTTTCAAGAGAATGGAAGGCTCCCCTCCCTATATTTTACCTTGCTTATATCTTTGTTTTCACTGAATTATAAAATGACATAAACATTGTACTTTTTAGATGAAAACAATTTTTTTTTTTATGTGGAATATAGTGATTTGCCAGATAACCCTAGGGTTTCAAAGAATCTGCCTCCCTGGGACCTAAATTTTTCAAGAGAAGGGAAAGTCAGTGTAACTGTCTAAAACTTAGAGAGTAAATAGCTGAGCTGATTGGACAAAATGCAAGGGTGTAAGTTCAAAGATAGTCCTGTTTCTATTTTTGTTTCGCTTTGGCACCTGGGTTTATTATATTTTAGGCTTTGTGGCTTAGCTTCATTTCTGGTTTTTTAAAAAGAATAAATCCGTGTGTGTGTATCTTTATGGGTGATATGCATGCATACTACAGTTCTTCATTCCTGCCTCCTAAAGAAATTAAATGAAGTAATTTGACATAGGAATAATACGGATAAATGGAATTCACATGTAATCCCCCAATTTTGCTTATTGTTACCAAAATATTCCAGAACATTAACAAAATCTCAAAGGATTGATTCAGTTTCACCAGTGATAGGAGTTCCTCCCACTCTTTGGGAAGGTGCTAGCAAGCTGTGAAGTGGCCCAAATGTGAGTAGCAGAAGGCTGAGAGAGAAAGCAAAAGCTGAAAGATCCTGCAAGTGCTTCTGAAAAAATGAGGGTTAGTTTTTATCTCAGACTGAGAGAGTTATTAGGAACTCTGGAATATAACTCCAGAGGTGAAATTTCTCATTTCTGAAACACACCCCCATGTAGAATTATTTCTGACGATTCCTCTTGATCTTACGGTCTTTGTCAGAGTATCGAAAAGTATATTTAATGCTTATCATAGAACCAACTTTACTAGAGAATACTTGCCTTTTCTTGCTTCTAAAAATATAACACAAGGGGAAACTAAAAGCAAGGGGAGAATGTCCTTGAATAAGAGACGTCTAAGAGAGAATGCGGCAGACTCCATAGAGAAAGTGACTTTTAGGTTGGATGTGGAGGATAGTGTGTAGGGGAGGAAATTCCAGGGGGAGGAGGGTATAAATACATGGGCATCTGAAAAGGCACGCCATGTTTTAGGAACAGTAGCATGTACAAGAGGCGAGGGCAGAGGGTCGGAGTGATCAAAGTAAGTGTGGCGCCAGACTGTGAAGGGGCTTATATAGCCAGGCTAAGTAGGTGAATAAGCCGAGAGGCCACATGATTCAGACTTATAACGTAATTGTGATGATGGTACAGAAGACAGACTAGAGTAGAAAGCCTAGGTGAGATCATTCAGGGGCTGTTGATATAGTCTGTTACAGAGATGAGGGCAGCTCAAAAGGGATACAGAGGATGTATAAATTGATCAGACAGCAGTGACAGTTTCTGGGGGCAGAGGAAAGCTGATTTCCAGGTTTTTGACTTATGTGACTGAGAAGATGATAAAGCATTTGTAAAAAAGCAGCAGCAGTTTGTGGGGTGGGGAGGAGGGCAGATAATGAGTTCATTTTGGACATATTTTATATTCTAGATACCTGTGTGATATTTTAGGAGAGAACTGATATGCAGCTGGAAATACAGATCTGGAGCTGAGCAGAATTCTGAATTGCAGATAAGAGATGTGGGAACTCATCCCATTTTGGCAATAATATTAGCAATCTGTGAAGTGATATTATATATAGTAGTTGAAATTATAGGTTCGGACAGTATTGCCCAGGAAAAATATGTAGTGTGATGAGAGACCAAGGATGAGACTCATTACTTACGGTAGAAATACACAATGAAGTCATGCCTCTAGGTTTGTGTGGCTCTATCACTTTACAAGCTGTGGGCCTTGGGAAATTAATTTCTTTGTGTCTCTCTGTTCCTTGGTAAAGTAAGAATAGTAACATTAAATGGCTCATGGAGTTTTTGTATTAAATGGTATAATACATGCACCATACTTAGAGCCCTGCCTGGCAGTTTTAGCACAAAATGATTAGTGCATTATTAAGTGAAGGAGCCAGTGAAGAAAATCAAGAAGGGATCAGAGATATACAAGTGGGCTATCAAAGATACTAGAAGAGGGTTTCTAGAGTAAGTGGTCACAGGGTCAAGTGCTAGGAGACCTAGGTCAAGTGAGACGTGGGTTAAAAAAAGACATGGAATTTTGAAAACCGTAACTAATTGGTAATATATGAGAGATATGTTTTGGATGAGTAGATGGGAAAAACCCCAGAAAATCAGGTGACAGAAAATGAGTAACAACACAAAAGAACATGTATAGATTTAGTTTCTTGGGCAATTTAGTGGTAAATGAAATAGTGTGGTGGCCTGAGGGAAAAGCTGATTTGGGAAAGGGTCACTTTTATTATTTTTGATGTTAGGATAACGAGTTTAGATCAGAGTATGTTTGTAGGATAGAAGACAAGAGCAAGTAGAAGAGAAATTGAAGATGAGAGTGACAGAAGCCAGAGTCCTAGAGAGGCAGGTCCCAGAGCACAGGTGAGCTTTGAGGAGGAAGTGGAGACCTCTCCTCCTGACACAATGGTAGCTGATGCGGTGAGTCTCTTGATGAAAACAAAAGGGCCGGGGGCGGGGGTAGAAACTGAGGAGGGAATTCAGGCCTGATAAACTTAATTTTCTTTGAAGTGGGAAATTAGGCCATCTACCAAAATCCAGAAGCTTAATTGGAAGAGAGAGGTGAAGAATGTGAGAATAAAATCGGGGGCTAAACAGGGACAAGAAAAAGGACTCCTGAGCAGAGTTCAACTCTACATAGAAATTAAGTGACACTTAATGCTTTCAAAATGAAAAGCTTTTCAACTGTTTTTCCTCATGAGCCCTTCAGATTTATGATCCAAAGTTGACAGGGAGGCATGATACGTTTCCTAGCATATGGAGAGAGAAGGTTGAAGATAAAAGGATGTTGCCATTTTCACCATGAAATGGATAATCATGCCCTCCTACCAAATTTGGGGGCGAAATGTCATGAATTTGACATCCAACAGTAGAGCAGGTGAAAAGCCAGAATTTTGGCAGCATTTTCCCTGTGCAAATCTTTGTATGTTCTGTTCCAAACTAACAGTTGCAGTAGCCTTTTAATTGAAGCACTAAAACAAGATTTTTGGGAACAGTATGACTCAGATCACATTTATTTTTAGAGCTAGAATTCAGAAAATAATAATGATGATGATAATAGGTGGAGTAGGGGATGGGGAAATTTAGTAAAGCGGACTGACTGGTGGAGAACACTGAATCTCATGATTGAAAGTTTTGACTGATGCCTCCCAGTAGCCTGTGAGAGCTCAAGTATGAAATTGATGGAATCAAAACCATGTTTGAGGGAAGATGGTTCTGGCAACTGTATGAAAAAGACTAGTTTCTTATCTAGTATCTTGTTGTTCAGTGTGTCCCACACCAGTTGTAGCAGTTGTCTCTGGGGTGCCTATTGAGTTTTCTGGGCCTATTGGAGGATTAAACAGGGATGGGAAGTGTTGGAGAGAACTTTATGTGGGTAGGAGAGAACCCAGAACAGGTGATGACAGAGCCAGATAACTTATGTATAATTATCTTCATTTTATCATCCCCTAGTCCAAAAGCAGTTTTAGTACTGTAGAGAGGACAGTAACTGATGAGGGTCTGCAAGTAACAAATGCTAGGATTTGGATCCAGGCAGTCTGACTCCAGTGCTGGCATCCTTAACCATTAAGCCGTATGTCGTTACTTTACAAATGATAAAACATTTTATAAATTTTAACTACTGTTTCCCAATTATGGTATCCTAATCTAGGAATTATTGCTCAATACTGTTTTCTATGTAAAGTAGTAGTAAATGAGCATCCCTTGTTGTATTAATAAGCTATATGGTTACTAAATAGGCTAGGGACCCTTTGGCTAGGCTCTCTCCAAGTACCCAGAGAAAAACAATGAATGTACAGTGAATGGATCGGGAAGTGCTCCAGATCTGAAAGATCCAGAATGCATTGCAGGTGATTAATTTTCTCCATAGTCTGGTGATAGACTGGTGAGACCTTGGGCCCACACTAGGCTAGGTTTCTATCTCCACTCCAAGCACCCCATATATAGCTACACATCACTGCTTAACAGTTGCCTCTGTGCCTTGCTTATGCTAATTCCTTCAACCGAGGGCCAGCCCTTCTCTGCCTGGTGATAACTAACTTATCCTTCAAGACCCAGCTCAAATGTCATTCTAAGAGTGCATGAACTAAACAAAGGAGGGCCTTGGGGGTTCTCACAGTTGTTCACAAGTGGAGAATGAACAACAGCAATAAAGACGGTGGGGGTTCGATCAGAGACAAATGAAGACAGCAAGAATATGGTAGTCCCTGAAGAGGAGAGAAATGTGGCCATACATTTTCCAGTTCTCTAGAAGTTACAAGTAAAGCGGCATTAAAAAGTAGAAAGCAAACTGGATTGGGAACCAAGAGACTAACATTCTAGTTCTCGTGTCTGAATCTTGGGATGACTTTCCCTGGCTTGAGGGGAGCTGGACTTGATTTTTAAAAATCCCTTGTAACTCAAACCTTTCTCTGTGCTAGCAGCATAAAGCTATTAATTTGAAAACAAGGACAGAAAATTAAGTATTTAATGAAGAGAATGACCACAACTTTGGTTTGTTTTTCAATGTGGACTTGTTCTCAAATCTCAATTAAATTAAACTTTACTAGTAAAAAAAAGTAGATCTGTTAACCAACAAAATTTTTCTATGTAACACTGAATTTTTCAATGCAGCAAAAAGCTTAGATTTGACATTTGTTGCCATGCTCAGCTAAGCCTAAATCATAGCTAGAGGCACAAGATTGAGTGTAAGCTAGTGAGAAATTAAGCCCAGTGAATGGCAATTATTTAACTAAGTAAGGAGTGAGCAGCATCTGATTAACAAAGAATTCAAGTATTTTATCTGAAACTAGTTTATAAATTCTTCCCAGTAAATTCAGATCACAATCCAGTAAATTGTGATCAGTCACAGCATTGGCCATAAACATTCCTACATGCAACGTAAACCAAAATCTGACTTCCTTTCTAATTCCCACAGGAGACGCTGAACATAAGCCATATATCTGCGGGGATGCAGATTCTGCCTCGACTGTTTTGGATGGAACTGAAGACTACCTCATTCTGGCCTGTGATGGCTTCTATGACACCGTGAATCCCGATGAGGCGGTCAAAGTCGTATCTGACCACCTGAAGGAGAATAACGGAGACAGTAGCATGGTCGCCCACAAATTAGTTGCATCAGCTCGTGATGCTGGGTCAAGTGATAACATCACTGTTATTGTGGTATTCCTGAGGGACATGAACAAAGCTGTAAATGTTAGTGAGGAATCAGATTGGACAGAGAACTCTTTTCAAGGAGGGCAAGAAGATGGTGGGGATGATAAGGAGAATCATGGCGAGTGCAAACGCCCTTGGCCTCAGCACCAGTGCTCAGCACCAGCCGATCTAGGCTATGATGGGCGTGTGGATTCATTCACTGATAGAACTAGCCTGAGCCCAGGGTCCCAAATCAACGTGCTGGAAGACCCGGGCTACCTAGATCTCACACAAATAGAAGCAAGCAAACCTCACAGTGCCCAGTTTTTGCCACCAAATGAGATGTTTGGTCCTGGTGCACCAAAGAAAGCAAATTCTATTAATGAGCTAATAATGGAGAAAAAATCAGTTCAATCATCATTGCCTGAACAGAGTGGTGCTGGAGAGTTTCCCTCTTTTAATTTGGGTTCAACAGGGCAGCAGATATACAGAATGGAGAGCTTGTCTCCTGTCTGTCCTAGGTTGGAAGATGAACAGTTCAAATTCCTGGGAAAGAGAGTTTCCAGATTGTCTCATTTACGCTATCGTTATTCAAAGAGACGGCACGGATTCAGGTTTAATCCAAAGTTGTATTCATTTATGTCTGCTCAAGAGCCTTCCCAAAAAATAGGCACTAGTCTATCCTCACTTACTCGAAGTGGGAAGAGAACTAGGTTGTTCAGAAGTTTTCTGCCATGGAGGCAAAATATTTGGAAAGGATATAGTGCAAACATGAGGAAGCTCAGAAAGAGTAATGATATTGCAGATCCAGGCCTTCCCTGGAGCTACAAAATATAAAACTTCCTCTTTAAAGTAGGCTAGCTAGCTCTCCCCCAATAAAAACACCACTATCAGAGTAGAAACAAGGTAGACATTTCTGAAATATATGTGCTTCATTATGAAACCATGGATGGCTCAATTCTTAAATGTAAATAGATCTCTAGGAAACTCAAAGTAGTGTTTTCAATCTAAAACAAAAGTATTGGCGGTTTCACTAGCAAAATTATACAACTAGTCCCTGTGATGTGTCTCCACACCTACAAACGACCCCCACTTTACTACCCCTTCACATCCCTAGTGGAAGTTTGTGAGTTATTTTAGTCAGGGTATCTAGTGTTGAAATCTCAATGCAGGTGAAATCTGGTTTGATGTGCCTAATATTATCTATGGAAAACTTAAAGCAGAATCAGATGTAGTTGGGGGATGTTCCTCAAAAGACTGGGGACTACGAGGGAAACCCTCCCCTCTTTTTTCAGTTGGTAAAAGACTAAAAGCCATATGGGTTTAAATTGGTTACAACGAAAGTAGAAAACTAGCATAAAAGTGTCATGTTTTCTGACTTGTGAAGTGGTATATAGTCAAAAAGATTTACTGATTTTTTTTCCTGTAACATAAAAGATAAAAATTTTCTGAATTAAAAAGTACTTCCTAGGGCTGTGTAGCTATTTGGGAGTTTCATAACCTGTTATGGTGCTTTTGGTGGGATTTTTATTATTTGTCATTTTAGAAGACCGCTGTCAACTGGTTTTAACCTATGATGCTATGATGTTTTCACCGTACCTTCATCTCAGGAATAAAACTGGTCTAATGGAGATGATGTTAGGTACAAATATACTAGAATCAAGCTGCCATTTAAAAAAGAAAACTCAAAATAGTATTTCTATTTTTTCTGCCTTTTTTTTTTTTCTTAAGTTCACAGACAGCAAAGGCATATACTACTACAAAATAAAAAGTGGCTTTGGAGAATGAAAAATATTGGTTTTAACTTCTCTAAAATTGTTTCCCCCAAGGGAATGAAATACCTGGTGTGAAAGAGGTTGAAAGTACTGCCTAAAGTGAGCCCCGAGGCCAAGTGCAAAGGAGAAGGCAGGTAAACAGAGCCTGAGGTCTATTTAGTTATGAATGGAGAAAGCTCTACAGTCCTGCTACCTGCCACTTCAGACTGCAGAGAGGATGTCTTTCTCATTTCAGTACTTACATTTGATAATTTGAAGTTGTCTGCTTTTTGCCGTTTCTGTAGTTTGAAGCTAGAAGCGTATCTTCAACTAAAGACAGCAAATAAACTAGTAATCAGATTCAGTCAGTGAAGCAGCCTCTGATTCTCTTGAGAATCATGAACATCACCACATGACCTCTTTCCCTCCCCTAGTCGACTGTGGACCAGCCATGCCAATGGCTAGGAGCTGCCCCCTCACTCACACCACTGGGGGGGGGGCGGGGGGAACGGACCAAATGCTCTTGCCAAGAAACGTCCACTGCCTGTGTTTTTACAAAAAAATACAATTACTCTGTTCCCCACACCCATGATGGAAACTCAGATTCCATAGCATATTCCGGACGCCAGTATAGCTCTAGCAAACACACAAGAACTTCACTTTAGCAATGATCAGATTAATCCATAGGTTTTATTTTTAAAAATTTGGATATAAGTAGAGATTTTCAGTATTTTTCGTGATCTTGAAGTCATTTATTCTTTTTCTCAAGTCTTGCGACACATGGCTGAGAAGGAGGGAATAAATGTGGCTCCGACTACAGTACCAGAATCTTTTCACCAACCTGACGTTTGACCCTCATACACGGACCCCACTCACGTCTGTCATTTCCTGAAGCCTAGATCTTGTTAACAACCCATCAGATGCAGTGTCAGTTTCAAATCAAATTATCTAAGGAAACAAGAAAGCAGGCAGCAGAATATTGGTACACATAATCCAAAGCACTTACTGAAATTAAACAATTTTTTCAAGATTTTCTATAGTTGTCCATTGCTACTATTTTTGAGCAGAATAAAGAAGGTGAAAGGAAAGATACAAATGATAGGTTTTTTCAGTGGGGAAAAATGGTTGGATAAAACTCAGATGAACACAGACCACATCCTTAAGGGTCTGAATTTCGTAGATCTGACTATATAAGCAGTGTTAATTCCATTTTTCATACCAGTAGCCCTCTAGAAAATAAAGCAAAGTAGTTCTAGTGTGGTCAACTTATAAACCAATATTGTGAAAAATAGCAACTATTCATTTGTTCACAACATGCATATTTATAGAGTAGTTAGGTACCATTTGTAAAGGTAAGTCCTTTAAAATTCTATAATATTAAAGTAGTGGTTATTGGTATGATACATGCTGCTCTTGGTTCCATAAACTAGGTAAAAAGCAGTGCTTTGTGAAATGCAGTGTTATATCTTAATGCCACTGGTGATAGAAAGTAGTTCCCTTCAGTTCAAATCCTGTGCCCTTATTTGCTGCTTGCTAATGTAAGCAATAAGTACCCCTCTAACTAATGGTATCTACACATTCTGTAACTTGTATTTAATGACGGTGTATCTGGTGATTGTAAAAATATTAGACAGTATAAAAGTATATATAATATATATTAACTGTTAATGCTGAGGTAATAGTCTGTGAATTACGTGTTTTGTACTTTTACTAATTGTGTAATTTAGTGGTGGTGAAAATCCTACACTCAATCCTTAAGAGTGACGGTATCCCTTTTTCAATTTAACATGATCTGCATCAATTTGTTTGCTTGCTAAAGTGTTGTTAGAATAGGAAATAGTAAAACAAATATAAACAAGAAAGTATAGTACTCGTTAGGGAAAAAAGACTTCAAGTTACCAAATGAAGTCATTACAAACTCCTTGTACATTCACTGTGAGTTTCAAAGGGAATCAATCCCTAACTTAAAGGTTTCCTTTGTTCACTTTCTAGATGTGTACTTTTGAGGGATATCTGAGGTTTAGCAACATTACAGCACCAAACACTGGGGCAATTAATCCCACTCACATCTGTGCTAAAGAGGATGGTGGAAACACATATGTATATACCTTTTCTTTACCTAGAAGTGCCATCCACTGTCCTTGAATTAATACAATTAAAAGTTTCTGTTGCATTTAACTAGGCGGATCCTTGAAAGTAACACCTTTTCCAAGGACCATGTCAACAATGTTAATGTCAACACTGAGTCTGAGTCTGACCACGTTTGTAGTGCTGTAATGTCAACGCGGTGGTATAGCGTCACGCCGCATCTTCTCGACAACCGTACTCCATTGTTGGAACACTGTGCCAGTAAGAAGTGCAACATCTGATGAGCAGACGAAAATGATGCATAAAGAAGTTCAGTGTTTACAGATAAAACTGCTGTGGTTCAAGTACTTCCTTCCCCATCAAAGGCTTGCCAAGGCTTTGTGAGAAAGTGATTTGTAAATTATTATTTTAGTGTTTAAATACAATGTATTCACTTGATGACCATTCTCACCTACGCAAGGCCATAAAGGGGGATGCTATAGCTTTGGTCACATCATCATTTCGGACAATTTTTCTTTGAATCATAAATTAGCAAAAGAACATACTTTTTTCACCTTTTAAAATCCTGTCATATTAATGGATAAATTACTCACCCTTCTGTTCTAACCTGTGAATAGCTTAAAAAATTTTTTTTCAAAATAAGATACTGCCAGTATTATCACATGACTATTTTCCAGACAAATGGTACTGTTTTGAAAAATAATTGTTACTTCATCTAGCAGCATTTTATCTTCTATTTTGAAGACTACTTATTGTACTAATTAGGAAAAAGCAAATAAAACTGGGAACTCCAGACTGATACAGCAGTTGTTCTGGAAAAGGAAATACTCTAATAAACTCTGATGTATTAGATAATCCACAGATACATCATTGTTAACTCTTACTCTAGGTGCTCTTTGGTGAGAGACCGGCTTTGTTCCCTTGTTCATGACATTTCTCTGCAAAGAATTCTCTATGGAGTGAAGCGAATGAAGTGAATCATTTCTTACCAAGTATATTTATTAATTTACAGACCTGCTCTACAGCTCACTTTTGAGTTCAGTTGTAATCATGAGTGACCCTTCATATTTTATTTATTAAAACTGTTCATTCAGGTAAGATGTATGTTGAAATTTTGCCAATACCTTAATAAAACCCAGCAATTTAAAACCATGAGTCATTTGTTTTTTTATTCAAAGGAAAGATAATTTACTTAGTGCTAATAAGGTTAATTATTGCAATGATGAACCTCAAACCAAACACAACTCCCAACCTAGATTAATTCAGACTCTGCAATGCAAGTCTAAGCAGGAGGAAAGACCTGCCCATTTTCAGGTGTAAAAACAATTCAAACGATCTACTGCCCTACACAAGATGTCACTTTCAACAAAATATATAAAGCCACATGAAAACAAAAAAAGTGTTCTGAAGACTGAAGAAATCATCAGAACCCAGACTCCCACCCTTAATAGCCAAAGCAATCTTGAGAAACAACAACAAAGCTGGAAGTGTCACAATCCCAGATTTCAAAATATACTCTAAAGCTGTAGTAATCAAAACGGTACGGTACTGGCACAAAAACAGTCCTAGTGATCAGTGGAACAGAATAGAGAGCCCAGAAACCCACAAGGTCAACCTATGACGAAGGGTAAAAGTACACAAGAGGGATAAGTCAGTCTCTTCAATAAATGGTGGTAGGAAAAATGGACCACACTCTTTACATGATATGCAAAAATAAACTCAAAATGGATGAAATACCTAAATGTGAGACCTGAAACCAACAATGGTTTCATTTATATGTGGAATCTAAAAAACAAAAAGCAGAAACAGACCCGTAAGTACAGAGAACTGATGGCTGCCAGAGGAGAGGGTAGTAGGGACATGGGTGAAGGGGGGGAGTGGGAGATACAGGCTTCCAGTTAAGGAATGAGTAAGTCACAGGGACAAAAGGTACAGCATAAGTAATACAATCAGTTTGGGTATTGTAATAGTGTTTTATGGTGACAGATGGTAGCTGTCACTTGGGGGCATTGCATACTGTATACAGATGTTGAATCACTATGTTGTATATCAATTATAAGTCAAAGAAAAAATACACAACTCTGAAGAAAAAAAAAAAACCAGATTCTGTTATGAAAATGGTGGACAACATATGCAAGATCTTATGGGCGATTTCAGCAAAGAGAAACTATAAATAGAAATGCTAGAAATGGAAAATAACAAAGATGATGAATGCTTCGGATTGGCTCAATCAGTGGACTGTACGTGGCCGAGGAGAGAATCACCAAACTTAAGATAAATCAACGTAAATTACCCTAACTGAAAAAGGCGTAGGCACAGATACACAGTGAAGGGAAAACAAAGACACACTCAGAACATATAAGAGCTGTGGAACAATATCAGCCTAACATATGCATAACTGGAATCCTAGGAGCAGCAGAGAGAACTGGGCAGAAGGAATATTGGAATGATGGCCGAGAATTTCTGAAAATTTAATGACAGACCTCAAACCGTAGATCTAGGAACCTCAGAGAATACAGAGCAGGAAAAATACCAAAAACACACACCTAGGAAAAAGAAATCTCTTCCAGATGGTTTCACCGGTAAATTCTACCAAATATTTTAAAAATAACACAGATTCTATACATTCTCTTCAGAAAAAGATGTTGTAGGGTCAGCATTACTCTGATACCAAATCAGATGAAGACAGAAATAACTAAACTATAGACCAATATCCCTCATGAATATAGATGCAGAAATCCTCAGCAAAATATCAGCAAAACCAGTATCACTTATTAGATATAAATTAAAAAATGCTGATGGTAGCAAGTGTTTATAGGATGCAGCTAGAACCCTCGTAATTTGCTGCTGGTGATGTAAAATGGCAGTGCCACGTCTAGAAGAGTTCAGCAGTTTCTTATAAAGTGAAGCAGTACTTACCACATAACTCACTGAGATGAGTTCTAACATTAACTACCTGGAGTTAGGCCAAATTTCACATTTTAAGGGCAAAGTCCTCTCACTTCAAACACCAGCTGCCAAGTTTGGGGGTCCCCAGCCCAACCCCCTCACGTTTGAAAGTTTGCTAGAACAACTCACAGAGCTCAGGGAAATACTCTACTTACAATTACAGTTTTATTATACAAAAGGACAAACATCAAAACCAGGCAAAAGAAAGGACACACAGAGTGAAGTCTGGGAGAGTACCCATGTGAAGGTTCCTTGTGATCAGAGCATTTTATCCTCCCAAAACAATAATGGATGACAATACAGAATACTGCCTACCAGGGAAGCTCATTTGAGCTTCAGTATCCAGAGGTTTTACTGGGGTTTCATAAGGTAAGTGTGACTGACTCACTGGCAATGAGGCTGAACTATTCAGGCTGATATGAAGTGACTGTAGCCCCAATCCTCTCTAATCCCATGATTAGTCTTTCTGTGTGCCAGCCCCCCCACCTCCATCCTGAGTTACCTCATTAGCATAAGCTGTCAGGACCCACCATAAATAACAAAGATACTTCTATCATTCCGGAAATTCCAAGGACTAAGAGGCTATATCCCAGGAACCAGAGACAAAGACCAGCCAGATTCTTTATTACACACCCAGCAATCCCATTCCAAGGCATATATTCCCTAAAGAATGAAAACTCATGTTCACACAAAAATCTATACACAAATGTAAGATTCATAATCACCCTAAACTGGAAATAACCCAAATGTCCTTCAAAGGGTAACTAAACTGTGGTGCACCCATACAGTGAAATACTACTCGGTAATAAAGGAAGTACATGATGGATGAAACTTAACTGCATTTTGTTAAGTGAAAGGCTATCTATTGATTCTATTTACATGACACTCTGGAAAAGGGAAAACTAAAAGGACAGAGAACAGATCATGGTTGTCAGCAATTGTCGGGGGGGTGGTGGGGAGGATTTGCCTAGCATGAGGGCATTTTGAGGGCGACTGAACTGTTCGATGTAGTATTATGGTGGCAGATACACACGACTCTGTATTTGGCTAAACCCACATACACTGCATTATACCTCAAAGAGTGAATTTCAATGTCTGTAAATTTAACGATTAACCAGGATATGTGGGGAGGACAAAATGCAGACTATAACAGATGAATCTTACTTTACAAATGAATCATATAATCACACTGACGAGGATGGTGCAGAAAGGAACTAATGTAACTCTGAATCTTAGGACCTAAATAACTTTGGGGGGAAGTGTTTGTCATGATACTGAAGGCTAAAAACAAAAAACTGTATACTGACACTGTACTGTAGTTGGTAAATTTGTTCCTCACAAGGGTTATATGTCAACAGTTCTGAAACTGCTTGGTTTGTATGTTACAGTTGAACAAATAAGTAAATATACTGTAGCTAATGAGAGCCAGGCTGTTAGAGAAAGATCTAATAAATAAAAGGGAAGGCTAAAATGAACGCTGTGGAGTTGGGACTGGTATTGCAGGCATCAATACAGACTCACGGTTTGTCTTCTTAAAACATTATTTACATATATGTATATACAAAAATCTATAGAGCTGTGTTTGCGTAAGTATATAGGTGGTTTCTATTCTATCCTCTGAGAGGGGCTAGAAGCAGTGACACTCTAGTAACAGTAAGCACACCTTAACATCCCAATCTTACTTTCTAAATACCACTGTCCAAAAAAAAAAAAAAGGTCAGAGAAAAGACAAGGTAAGCCTGGAGCACCTGGTGGGGGCAGAGGAGGGAAAGAAGGAGGGAGAGTGGGAAGAAGGATGGAACATACCAAAAGGATACAAAAGCTAATCTGAATTTCCGATAGCTAAAACTGGAACTAAACTGTAAAATAATGATAATATTGGATCATAAAGAATAAAATAAATATCTACAAGCCCATACTGATAAATAAGTGGTTGAATAAAAAAACTAAATGGGGAAGGAAGAAGGGACAACTTTTCCTTACAGAATCCTAATAATGTATAAGAAATTAGGGAAATAGAAAATATTAGAACACTGCAGTAATAACTGTTGTAGGCAAGATCCACTGGTGGGTGCTAAAATTAGTAAGAGATAAAGCAAAAACAGAATATTTGCATAGTCTCAAAGTATTTGCCCCGAATATTTAGTAATTAAAAAGGGAAAAACCATAAATAGTGTGAATCCTAGCAAACATCACCTTGACCAAGTAATCAAGATTAACATCATCAAAATAAGTATCTGCATTATATAGCCCCTGATACAATGCACTGAGAAGGGCACATCACCTCTGTGGTAGCCTTTCCAATAATGCTTCATCTCAGTTAAATACAAGAAAATATCAAACAAACCCAAATAGGGGAACATTCTAGAAAATAACTGGTCTCTTTAAAAATGTCAAGGTCATGAAAGACAAGGAAAGATGAGGAACTGTCACTGACCGGAGGACACTAGGGAAACATGACAACTAAATGCACTGTGAGATGCTGGACTGGATCGTGGAACAGAAAAAGGACATTAATGAAATAACTGGTAAAATATGAACAAATTCTGTAGTTAACAGTACTGTACACAAGACTAATTTCCTAATTTTGATTACAGTTCTACAGTTAGAGAAGACGTTAAGAAAAGAAGAAGCTGAGTAAGCTGGGTAACGGGTATATGGAAACTCAAGATTTTTTATCTCTTTTGTAACTCTAAAATTACTCAAAATAGAAGGTTAAAAAAAAAAGGGCAGTCTTTAGCTTTTTAATTATTAGGTATAAAAATGCTCGGTTTGGTTCAAGTGTGATGAATTGAAAAATGTACTAGGACCAGCAATGCATTGCATCCTTGCCAGTGGTGTTGAACCTTGAGAGAATCACCTACCCTCCCCGAACTGCATGTTTCTCTGCCAAATGGGCCCGACACTCAAATCACCTACCTCAAAGGTTTACTTAAGGATTCAATGACACAGTTGGTCAAAATTGTCCAGAAACAATATGTTTGTGCACAATGCAAGCATTAACTACTATATCCTTAGGCCTAAGGGAACACATTTATTAAGAAGGAATTTTCCAGGAACAAATGTGAGAATAATGCTAAATACTGGCGGGACCTGGCTGGCGCCATGTGCCTCTGGGGGCATTGAGTTCGAACCCATGTTGGCAGTAGAGTTTACTTAAAAAACAAAAACAAAAAACAAAACTAAATACTGAAACAAGGCAACGGTGGAAAGAAAGACTAAGAGCTACTATGCTCTTCAGTTAAAAGGGGAAAAGTATAAAGAAAAAAAAGGAAAAGGAAAAGGAAAGGAAGAAAGAAAGAAAAGATGGGGACTGTTAGGATACACAAAGTGCCAGAAAGTAACAGCAGAGTAGAGGGATGCTTGAGGCACAGACTGCATGCAGGTGATGAGAGTTACAAGTAGGAGAATTGGGGGGTGGGGGTGGGGGGGGGAGAGATTTCTTTTGAGCCAAATCTCTTGCAGATCAGATTATGAACCACCAATAGGGGGAGAGGGAAAAGGAACTGGTACCTTCGCCTGTGACTTCTTCCCTCACTCACAGCGTCCTAGAATTTAGCATAGCCGAAGCAGGCATACCACATCAAGAAGAGGGAAAACACAAGGCTTCCCGGCACCACGGAGCAATCTGGTGCAGATTTAATATATTAACATGGCTAGAAACTGGGAAAGGAATTCTATTTTTCAATCCCACTACTAAAAGCTAACAGGTCCTTCATCTTTGAAGAAATCTTTTGGTCTTTCAGGCTTCTTATGAGTCGATAATGGGATAGTAGCTGCCCATCACCGCATACCACAAAACAAAGCACAAAAGAACTAATCAAATGTTTCACCTTTTTGACTTAAAAATGTTTGAAGTCTAAACCTTCTATACTAAAAACACATGAAGTTCCCATTAATATCAACAGAGCAGAGGCCAACAAATTTTATCTGTAAAGGGTGTGAGAGTAAGTATTTCAGGCTCTGGGGCCAATAGGTTTCCCAGCAGCTACTCCACTTGTAGGGCACAAGCAGCAGCTACTGATAGTCCATAAGTGAACGGACGTTAACTGTGTTTCATTACCACTTTGTTTACAAAAACAAAGAGTGGTCGGGATTTGGCTCAAGGACAGTGGTTTGTCTACTCACAGAGAATGCCAGACACTTGTTAACTGAATCCCAAAGGTCTTCTTCAATGGACTGTGAGAATTTATACATGCTGCATATTTCTTACTATTTTATAATTCTCAAACAACATGACTTGAAATAAGCTGGAGCCCAACAAAATAGACATGATTTTCTTCACCACAGTAGAACTGCTTCTGAGTACTCATTCTGTCCTTTAGTTATCTACCAGTTTGTTTTTGATTTTTGGTAAAACCTGTTGTCAACTTTAATTACAAAATAGAGGATTTTATACCAGGAGGGCAGGTTCAATATCATTTCTTTAGAACCTTGCATTTTTTGCTTTTCAAGAGATAGATTTTATTCTTAAGTATGGAATCAGAATATGGTACAAATAGGTTCCTAAAATACACGAGAATATACCAATTAAGCTCAAAATATTTTCCCTCCAAAGTTTTGGTGCAAGTATAAAGAACTAAATACCTTCAAATTTTCCTACAGCTGTAACAACCAAAAATAGTTTTGCTGATATAGTGAATTCAAATTCTAACAAATTAAAAGGGTCTCCACCAGCTCTCAATCCATCAAAATAAGGGCAGCACTCCTGATTTTTATACATAACTTGAAAGCATAAGGAAAGCCAGAAAAATTCTCAAGATCCAAATATACCACAATCCAAGTATCACTATTCCATTCTAGGGAATCCATGGACCAAAAAAAAAAACAAAAACAAACTCAAGGTCATGAAAATTAAGAGCAAAGGTTAACAACATTTGGATTTAAAAAAGTGTACCTCCTCCCAATAAAGGGCAGAGGGATACCCCAAAATGCTACTGTGTAGATTAATGACCCAAGAGAATCTCCTGATTAAATCACCCATGCTTAAGTATTTACAAGTAATTTCGCCAAATGAATAGTCTTCTCTCAGGCTTTTCTTAGTTCTTAACCACATGTAGTTTTCCATATTTTGAAAACAAATAGGATATAAAGATATATGGGTTCTGAGTTCTATATCAAATATAAGTTTAAAAAGAGCTGGCAATAGCGAGAGATTCAAAGTAGTCAATCATATTTGTGTTTGTGGATTCCAACTGATGAGTCTCCTTAAAAGAATGTATCAGTAATGCCTTAGAATATTACTGCATGATAAACCACCTAATAACTATACAACAGCATGCCAACACTCAGCATGTTAGTAAGCGAATGTTAAATTTTTACTTCGTATATGATTATAGTACTTAAATATTTCCAACTAACTTTTAAGGAGAAAAAGTACCCACATATATTACCAAGAGTCTAAGTCAGTCTCTTAATTTCCCCATGCATTTACTAACAGTCTACTCAGCTTAGCAGCCTCTATCATACACAGGTAACGTGAATAGGAAAAAAACCCGGGGGCTTCCTGTCCCACTTTTAATAAACTGCAGAGGCATGATATTTTCTCACGTTCATTTTATTAACAAAAAGTGCGAACCGTTTTGAACAAAAGCAAACCATGAATCACAGCATTTGGCAAGACATTAGACATGGGAAATAAGTAAAATAGAAGTAGATGAGGTGCCTCTCACGTGTGTATTATATTCATGCTTCTTCAATAATCTTATCAACTTGCAGTGTAATTTTCACAAATAGTATAGCAGATCAAACACAAATGTAGGACCACGGTGGAAAGTCTGGCAATTATTTTGGGCTAATTGAGTATGAAAGTAAACATTATACCACAGTTTCAAGTAAACCACTGTGCAGTATGTATGAATCTTTAAATGTATTGACACTGAAACCAATGTCCAACTAATGAAAATAAAAGAGAAAAGAGGGTTTTAAAATGCTTGTTGCACTATAGTTGTTTAGTAAAAGGTAGGAAAAAAAAAAGAAGTGATTTTAAATGATCTTCCATGTGTTCATATGACTGGGAAACATAACCAATTCACATGAACTTCACTCATTTAGAATTATATTTGTAAAAGTCATACAACAGAAAGATTATGTGCCAATAATCAGTGTGCCTGCACTTGAACAAACAAGAAAAGGTAAATAAATTATTTTAGTCAGCCAACATACTCCAAAGAGGAGACTCAGTCTAGTTTTGCTTTAGTTATTCACATAAAGTATCTACAGGGCAGAATCTACAAATAAGTAATTTTTCTGTTACCTAATTTACAGGCATTAATGAAGCTATAAACTATAATTAAAACCCAAAATATAAAGGTGGTCATTTAAACACAACTGAGCATCTAGCCACAGACACAAGAGCACTGAGGATTAGCAGGCTACCGAGCACATGCACTGTTTCTACATACACTGTGTGGCAGTTCATCACCTTTCCACTGTAGTAGACAAACTTCCTTTTATAAATATACTAACTTACTAAACTAATTGAGGACTACACTGTTAATTCATTACATTACACAGAATTCTTCTTCACAAGCTGTTAATTTTTTCCTGCGTACTAATGTCATATACTACAATTGTGCTACTTTCTGAAGTTTCAGCATTACTATTTCAGGTAGAGATGATGAAAAAATAAGACCAAATCTGATTATCTGACTGATGACAAATTTGAGCACCAACTACAGCAAATCTCAGGGTCAAGGTAGCTTGCAAGTCAGTTCTCTTGATTTGAAAATTACCTTCCGCTCTTTCCATCAGTATTAAAGCTGAGGTCTTCTGGGCCTATTTGTTCACCATCAGGAAAACTGGAATGCGTATCTAAGATAAAAATTTAAAAGCAGATAATAGTATTTAAGGACCAGTATTTTCTTTTCCATGTCTTTAAATGATCTTACCAAGCATATTATTTAAGCGATAAAGATGTACTGGGTTGTAGATAAACCTCTGTCTCTTCAAAGAATTTGTGATCTGAGTCAGGTATAAGCAAGCACAAAGGGAAAATAAACGAGAAAAAGTAAAACGTGTAATACCCTCAAATTAGAAGAGGAAAGGCACTGCCTAACTTTGTCCTCCTGGGGACACTGTGGGAGCAGCTGAAGAAGGGAAGAGGAAATGAGGAAGCTGTATGTACTCTGAAGACTACCTCTGTAAACATAAAATGTATTTTAAAGCAAGTTAAATTATACCTGCAGATATCACTACCAACCTATGAGCACTCAAAATAACTTGCCCAAAATTTGGCTGCTTCTTTCAGAAACAGAGAAAATTACTAAAAGTGTCATAATACTTCAAAAATCATCCAATGCTTAGCTCTGTTTTGAAAAAGACACTAGAACATCAGGGAAATCTGTAAAATTATAAAGCTGACAACTAGCATGAGCCTGACAATGTTGTGATCCAGGAAATCTTGCAGAGGAATGCTCAGACTGATCATTAACGTCTCTGGATAAAATACTGAAAATGGGTGGTGGATGTCAGCTAAACTTACTGTGCTCATCATTTCACACTGTATACATAATATCAAATCATTAGGTTGTACTCCTAAAACAAAACAAAGCAAAAATACTAACAATGACTTTCTCTCAGTGAGTTTTATTCCTAAAACTATTTTGGGAGGAAGAGGAAATTTAAAAAACGATGCTTCTCTCAACTAAATGCATTTCTAAGAAATCAGGAAAAATCTTTTAAAAAGTTACCTTATTGGCTAGGCTAATAACATCTAATAACATCTGAACCCCCCCCCCCCCCCCCGGGGATTGACAAACATTCTCTATACAAGGGCACACAGTTAAATATTTAGGCACTGCAGGCAACAAACTGCCTCTGTTGAAAAGTCTTCTCAGTTTTGTTTTTATTTTAAACAACTCTGTACAACCCAGAAGTTATGCTCAGGTGCCCTGCTCCACCAAGCAGCAGCCCGCAGGTGTCTGACCAGCCGGGATACCTATCAGTATTCACCGTATTGTTTACCCCATAGAATGTTGTCTCTCAAATGACAATAATTAAAAAAGAAAAAGCAGCAGCAGCTGCAGCAGCAGAAAAGACATTTCATTAATCTCTGTAAAAGGACACCAGGTGCTGCACCTTCATCTGGGGGCTGCGCCATGAAAGAGTCATCAAATCCTCCCATGCTGGCGTGCTCTTCCTGCTCCTCGTTCTCAGTGTCACATTCAATATCGCTGTCACTACTCATTCCTGGCAGGAAAGAAGGGGAGAACGTGTTTCTGGTGAGAAACCGCTGCAAGTGAAAGGAAAAATAAGTCTCCTCATCTACTAAACAGAGACTCCTAGTGAATTTTACACTGGATGCCGAGACATTGTTAAGACACCAAACAGATGACAAATAAAGAAGTAACTACACAGGGCGCCTGAGTGGCTCAGTCGTTAAGCGTCTGCCTTCGGCTCAGGTCATGATCCCAGGGTCCTGGAATCGAGCCCCGCATCAGGCTGCCTGCTCCACGGGAAGCCTGCTTCTCCCTCTCCCACTCCCCCTGCTTGTGTTCCTGCTCTTGCTAGCTCTGTCAAATAAATAAGTAAAATCTTAAAAAAAAAAAAAAAAAAAAGAAGTAACCACACAAACCTCAATTCTCTTTATTTAGAGCAGTGGTTTTATTTTTGTTCTCAAAGATTAAAACTGCCCTTTCTACAGTATCTGCAAGTAGTAATTTGAGACCAGTATTAATTTCATTGCACTGAGAGTATTTTTTCCAAAGTTTTTTCTAGAGACTTTTAATCCTGATTTAATATAAATGTAATCGTTTCTAGCCTAAAATATATATAGACACATTTATACTTACATGTACATGTGTGTATAAAAAAATTCCAATAATTCTAGCAATAAATGAGGTACTATCCCATTTGGGCCTCTAATTTTGTTTTTATGTTTTATCATCTGATTTTTATTTATTTTATTTTTTTTTTTTTAAAGATTTTATTTATTTATTTGAGAGAGAGAAAGAGCATGAGAGGGGGGAGGGTCAGAGGGAGAAGCAGACTCCCCGCCGAGCAGGGAGCCCGATGCGGGACTCGATCCTGGGACTCCAGGATCATGATCTGAGCCGAAGGCAGTCGCTTAACCAACTGAGCCACCCAGGCACCCTGATTTTTATTTATTTTTTAAAAGATTTTATTTATTTGACAGAGAGAGAGACAGCGAGAGAGGGAACACAAGCAGGGGGAGTGGGAGAGGGAGAAGCAGGCTTCCTGCCGAGCGGGGAGTCCAATGTGGGGTTCGATCCTAGGACTCTGGGATCCTGACCTGAGCTGAAGGTAGACGCTTAACTACTGAGCCACCCAGGTGCCCCCTCAGTTGATTCTTAAAAGAAAAAATCTATAGAAAGTGCTTCTGTTTCGGGCGCCTGGGTGGCTCAGTCGTTAAGCGTCTGCCTTCGGCTCAGGTCATGATCCCAGGGTCCTGGGATCGAGTCCCACATCGGGCTCCTTGCTCGGCAGGAAGCCTGCTTCTCCCTCTCCCACTCCCCCTGCTTGTGTTCCTGCTCTTGCTATCTCTCTCTCTGTCAAATAAATAAATAAAAATCTTAAAAAAAAAAAAAAGTGCTTCTGTTTCAACAAGACAGTGATCAAGAAAATCTGAAAATCTTTCTGCTACAAACCCTTATAAATGATAGAGAAAATATGAACTTAAAATATTAATTTAATGAACAGCCACATTTAAAGGAAATAAGGGAAATACACAGGTGCCAAAACAAAAGAAAACTAATGGGTCAGATGCTACATAGCCCTGAAGAATTTGATGTGACCATCAAATCTGATGTGACCATTTGATGTTAACGTTCCCTTGGATCCACCATTGAAAGGGAGTTGAGTGACTAAAACTTCACTCCCTGCATAAAGCTAACATTTTTGTTGAAGAGACAGACTAGAAAAAGTCTGCCTACTAAATACAGTCTCTTGTCTGTTTCTGCTGGGCTCAGCTCATCTAAGAATTCAAACTAAGGCCTGTGTGACTAATTTAGGTTTGGGATTGAAAGTTGAGGTTCAAATCTCAGCAAATTAACATAAAAATTGGTCAGGAGCTAGTGTTACTTAAATAAAGCAAATGTAAAATCTCTGGAGGGAAGGTTCTAGGTAAGATGGAATAAGCACATTCCATCCCATCTTTCCCACTGAACAAAGCTATAAAACCTGGATAGAATGCAAGGGGGTGGGGGGATGGGTTAGCCTGGTGATGGGTATTAAAGAGGGCACGTACTGAACGGAGCACTGGGTGTTATACACAATGAATCATGAAACACCACATCAAAAACTAATGATGTAATGTATGGTGATTAACATAGAAAAAAAGAATGCATGAAGCAGCTATTTTCTTTAAATGTCTTTTTTTTTTTTTTTAAAGATTTTATTTATTTATTTGACAGAGAAGAGAGACAGTGAGAGAGGGAACACAAGCAGGGGGAGTGGGAGAGGGAGAAGCAGGCTTCCCGCTGAGCAGGGAGCCCTACACGAGGCTTGATCCCAGGACCCCGGGATCACGACCCAAGCCTAAGGCAGACGCTTAATGACTGAGCCACCCAGGTGCCCTTTTAAATGTCTTTTTAAAAGATTTATTTATTTGAGAGAGAAAGAGAGCGAGCATGCACATGCACTCCAAAGGGCGGGGCAGAGGGAGGGAATCCTCAAGCAGGCTCCACGCCCAGTACAGAGCCCCACGAGGGGCTTGATCTCACGACCTGGAGATCATGACCTGAGCCAAAATGAAGAGTTGGACGCTCAACCAACTGAGCCACCCAGATGCCCCATGAAGCAGTTATTTAAGGACTCTGAAAAGCAACAGGAACAGGCATATTGATGTAGACCAGAACTTGAAGTACCACCAAACTGGCAGATTTAAATAAAACCCAGAGTCTCATAATATCATATTAAAAATATTCAGGATACAGGGGCGCCTGGGTGGCTCAGATGGTTAAGCTTCTGCCTTCGGCTCAGGTCATGACTCCGGGGTCCTGGGATCGAGCCCCACATCAGGCTCCTGGCTCAGCAGGGAGCCTGCTTCTTCCTCTCCCTCTGCCTCTCTCCCTGCTCATGCTCTCTCTGTCTCAAAATGAATAAATAAAATCTTAAAAAAAAAAAAAAATTCAGGATACAATCCCAAATTACTTCAGCATATGAAGACCCAGGAAAAGACAATCAACAGACATCAATCAGTGAACACTCTTGAAGCATTAAAAACAACCAAAAAACAAAACAAAACAACAAAAAAACACTTCTCTGGAGGGAAGCTTCCACAATCCTTATGATAACTCATAAGAATTTCATGGGGGGAGGGGGGAAGAAAAGATTTTTTTTAGGGGTGGGGTAGGTGGGACAGAAAAAGAATCTCAGAAAGGTATGTTCCAATCAAAATTTACAAAACAAACAAGGTAGATAATCCACCTGAAATAAGAGTCAAGCAGATACACAAATAGGATAATACCATGAATTTTTCATAAACTGAAATAATGGCCTGTTTAACATGAAAAAGGATAAATTTTTTTAAATTACTACACAAAAAAATAAAAAAAATTACTGTACTGACTTTCCAGAAATGAAAGATACAGTCATTAAAATTTAAATATTAATAGATGGATTTAAGCAAGGTTGAAAAAGAGATCGGCAAATTTAAAAAGACAGAACCGAGGAAATCAAACAGAATATTAAAAAAATAGGAGATGAAAAGAATAAAAAAGTGGTTAAAATATAAGGGAATAAATGGTAATAGTTCGAACTGTGTCAAATAGACTGCCACAGAGACAGCAAAAATAACAAAGGAGAGATAATACATTAAGAGAAAATGGCTGAGGGGCTCCTGGGTGGCTCAGTCGTTAAGAGTCTGCCTTTGGCTCAGGTCATGATCCCAGGGTCCTGGGATCAAGCCCCGCACTGGGCTCCCTGCTCCGCAGGAAGCCTGCTTCTCCCTCTCCCACTCCCCCTGCTTGTGTTCCCTCTGTCGCTGTGTCTCTGTCAAATAAATAAATAAAAATCTTAAAAAAAGAGAAAATGGCTGAGAATTTTCCAGAATTAATGAAACACATTCTGAATTGAATGAAAATAAAAAATACAACATATCAAAATTTGGAGGATACGGCTATAGCAGTGCTTAAAAGGAAATTTATTAAAAGGTTACATTAGAAAAGTAGAAGGTCTCAATGATCCAAGCATCTACATTAAGAAACTAGAAAAAAAGAGCAAATAAACTCAAAGCAAATAAAGGAAGTAAATATAGAATAAAGTTAAAGGAAAACACAAAAAGAAATCAGTGACACAAAAAGGCAGTTCTTTAAAAAGATTAACAAAATTGAAAAGCTTCTAGGCAGACAAAGGAAAAAGGGAGCAAAATTACTAATATCAGGAATGGAAGAGGTGACATCACAACAGATTCTACAGACATTAAAATGATAATAAGGGAACAGTATAAACAACTTGATGCTCATGAAATCAAGAACATAGATGAGATGAACAAATTCTTTGATAGATACAAACTACCAAAGGTCACTCAGGTAAAAACAGACAATGTGAATACGTATTTTAACTACTAAAGAAATAGAACTTAAAAGAACTTATAACAAAGAAAATGGTAGTCCCAGATGGCTTGATGGGTGAATTCCTCCTCTTCTGTTTTCAAGAAGAGTTTGTGTAGTATGACTTCTCCCTTAAATATTTAGAAGACATAGGCTGGGTGTATGGACATTTCTGAAATATTGTTCAGCAAAGCAAAAAAACCCCAACACTTTCTTGCTGTAAAAAGCCAAGTATGATAGTTTAGAGACAAAACCAGCTACTTCCATGAGGCACCACCTCCACCTTGTGGCCCTTCATGGAACTGTTGCTAAAAATCCTAAAACCCACTTGAATTGAAATTTCTAGGCACAGGCACTAGTGCTTCTGAATTCCTGACAGATTCACACACAAAGAAATGGAATTCTCTGGATTCTCAGGAATTCCCAAAATCTTAAGTTATTCTTAAATTCATTTTCATACTCTTTACTCATTACAGATCTTTAAAAAATTAATTTATAATATTTAAAAGAACTGTAGCCTACACTGAATATTCAAATACTAGAAAATGCTGTGAACATTGAGTAGAGTAGTATTCAAATAATGTAACACTTAGAACTCTTAGCAAGGTTTATAGCGCTACATACAATCACATGTTGAAAATGCCAATTTAAGAATTATTTTGCTTCCCAAACTTCCTATTTCTTGGAATGCCACTTGTAGGATTCCTATGAAGTGTAGTATAAACTTATTTATATAGTAGCAGACAGGGCCACGAACACACACTTAGGGAGGTTCCCTAGCTTTGTGAATGTAATGAGAAAGAAAAATTAGTCTCCTCACATCTAGCTTTACTGCTGGCCTACTAAGTCAACAGGTCCTTCACAACCCATTGCCTTCAATAAGTGAGGGAGTAAATACACATAAGGTCAAATACCTGAAATCAAACTAGCTGATGTCAATCAAGAGACCACAAGCTATTTCCTGTGCTTTGCCCCATATATTGCAATGTCTCCCCACTAATACCTAAAGCAAACTAGTGATATTTTACCAACTCTCAGCAGTCTGAATATTAGACCTTTCTTAATCTCACCAGGATGTGTCAATAGGTTTTCATATAACTGGCTGTCACTGATAGTAATTACAAGATACCATTAAATGTAAGACGCCACAGAGATATTAATGTGGAAAACAAAATCTGCATCTTACACTAAAAGTTGGAGTATTACTGTATCAATCATCTACCACATTTTTTGAGCATCCACTATATACTAGGACTATTTAGTACAGTACTTATTTCTAATGCCCTTATTCACAGGTGCTCAGATTTCAGATGCTGGGAAATACATGAACCACTTAGTGCAGCAGACTCTACTATTTCACCTGCCTCGCTCCTGTCTAATATGGAACCTCACTACTGTTCAACTATCTCCCCTCTTCCATGTGGCCATGTGGAATGGGTCAAGGAGGGGAACCAAAAGTTTAGACTTTGCCAAGTTTCCTTTTTTTGCCAGTGATTAAGAGATATAAGAGGATGTTAGGAAATTGTTAAGGTACTCTTGACAAAGGTTTTCCTTGTTGATAGAGATATATAGAATGAAATAATCCTCCTGTATCCCCAGAATTTTATTCTGACTCTATATGAAGTTTGAAGTTGCAGCAACCATCTTGCCATCCTGAGTGGGGCTAAGCCATTGAGAATGGCAGTGTGAAAGATGGGGGAAAAAATGAGTTCTTGAGGACATTAAACAGCTGTTTTCCAACCCTGAAACTGCCCTACCACAGTTGAGACTTCATGTTAATACAAGAGAGTAAATCTTTTTTGCTTAAGCCAGCTGATTTGAGTTTTTGTAACTTTTATTAGAATCTCTCTTTTTTGGGGGAGGGGTGGAGGGAGAGGGAATCTTAAGAAGACTCCACACCCAGCGTGGACTCCGATGCAGGGCTCAATCTCATGCCCTGAGATCATAACCTGAGCCAAAACCAAGAGTCAGATGCATAACTGACTGCACTACCCAGGTGCCCCAGCCGCCCCTTCTATTAAAATCTCTTAACTGGGGGCGCCTGGGTGGCTCAGTCGTTAAGCGTCTGCTTTCGGCCCAGGTCTTGATCCCAGTGTCCTGGGATCGAGCCCCGCATTGGGCTCCCTGCTCCTCGGGAAGCCTGCTTCTCCCTCTCCCACTCTTCCTGCTTGTGTTCCTGTTCTCGCTCTCTCTGTCAAATAAATAAATAAAATCTTAAAAAAAAAAAAAAAAATCTCTTAACCGGTTTCCCAAAAGGGATCAGTTATGGCATAGCACCAGACTTTGTACTCCTCTTTTAGATAGGTTGCCATTAAGATTTGTAACAGGCATACCATGGCTTTTCCCTGGGATGGGTTTATTGATATCCTTGACTGAACTGAAAGGAGATCTGTGCTACTTCAATAGGAACTCAATCAGAGCATACTCTCCAGTTGCAGAATGAGCAAGGAAGACACTGGTCTACTTCAAGAGTTCTGCAGGGAGGGTATCAACTGGCAGCAGCAGCAGCAGGGGTGGGGGTGGTGTCAAGCTTTTCAGTATCAGGCCATTAAACGCAAGATTAATAAAAGGTTGTCCCACATGGTCCCACTGAGAAAGGAAAAAGGCCTGCTGATGCCTGACATGTCTAAGAAGTCATACTTCATCGATGCACAAAAACATTTAAGAGACCGCCTTAGTAGTCCCAAATTCCCTGCAAGTAACACAAACAATGACTTAAAGTTTCTTCAGACCGATGTGACAGAGACAGACAGACAGACTTACCTATAGTCATCTGACACAGAAAATTTTCTCTTAGGAATTCTGCTCAAATAAAGAGCCTTGTGTTTCCTAACCATGGACACAAGACAAACCCGCTCAACTTGCTACCAAGGCTTACTGGTGTGGAAAATAAAGGTTTCGTGAGAATTGCTTCCTGCTGATGACAGAATAATAATACCACATCTGTGAGGAAGGCCCCACTCTCCTCTCACAAAGCAGATTCCAAAAGGCTCAAAGCTCTTACTGTCATCCACTATATTCCCTTCTTCCAGCCTTACCAGTTAGTCTCCTCAATGCCTATCCTGGGACTCGAATGGTGAACAAGCTGCTTACATACCAACAAACCACAAGGGTGTACTTCTGTGGCATTGTTGATTTGCATGTTTACAGCAACTCTTCTTACTCAGTTCTAGGTTCTTTATATCATATCGCTCCTTACATAAAAAATGTCTTACTGGGTCCCACTGACCACTTAGCTCTAAACCTCAGTTTCAAGGATTTGAAAGTGCATGGTAGATCCTAAATGTTGCCAGCAAATTCTAGTTTATGGTAGGCCATCAATGATTAGCTCTAAATAAGAAAAGAAACTGATGTCAAAAACTTTCAGGGTTCTGGGTGCTAAGATAATGCGCATTTTTGAGTTGAAGGCTGAAATTAAGTCCAAGTCGTGTTCTCACCAACAGTGATTTAACATGCTTTGTGCCAATTTTCCTGCCCCTAGAGTTCCACATCCCCTCTCCCCACTCCAAATCCATTCTCCAAAAAACAGATCCCATTCAAAGGACAAAGTCCAAATTTTATTTATTTTTTACTTCTCAAATAATTTAATTTTTAAAAAAACTTCTTTATTAACCTATAATGTATTATTTGTTTCAGGGGTACAGGTCTGTGATTCATCAGTCTTACACAATTCACAGCGCTCACCATAGTACATATCCTCACCAATGTCCATCACACAGCCACCCCATCCCTCCCACACCCCTCCACTCCAGCAACCCTCAGTTTGTTTCCTGAGATTAACAGTCTCTTATGGTTTGTCTCCCTCTCCGGTTTCGTCTTGTTTCATTTTCCCCTCCCTTCCCCTATGATCCTCTGTCTTGTTTCTCAAATTCCTCATATCAGTGAGATCATATGATACCTGTCGTTCTCTAATCGACTTATTTCGCTTAGCATAATACCCTCTAGTTCCATCCACATCTTTGCAAATGGCAAGATTTCATTTTTTTGATGGCTGCGTAATATTCCATTGTGTATATATACCACATCTCCTTTATCCATTCATTTGTCAGTGGACATCTAGACGCTTTCCATAGTTTGGCTACTGTGGACATTGCTGCTATAAACATTGGGGTGCATGTACCCCTTTGGATCCCTACATTTGTATCTTTGAGGTAAATACCCAGTAGTGCAATTGCTAGGTCATAGGGTAGCTCTATTTTCAACTTTTTGAGGCAATACTGTTTTCCAGAGTGGCTGCACCAGCTTGCATTCCCACCAACAG